>NC_141389.1:26315131-26615131 GCF_017979445.1 Akebia trifoliata
TGAGAAACCATCTCATATGAAATGACAGGAAACGAACACAAATATTTTGTGAACTTTGAACACTTTCAACAACTACTCTCTTTTATTCGATTTTGAAATGGCTTGTTAAGTAACCCTTACCACTTCTATTGTGGTTAGACTGTAACATTTGAAGTAACTTGCTTTTAATTGAAGTCTTAGTGTAGGATGAAAATTTAACCAAAGTAACCCTGAAATGTTATTTTGTATTTTGTAGTTCATCTTGTTAAAAGATCATGACCTTAGTAACTAAAGCACCCAACTTGTTCTTTTTATCTTTCTTTATAAAAAATTCTCAATATGAGACTGAGTTCCTGTCCCCCAACCCAAGCCCCAACCCTTCATTTATCAGAATGTTTGCACGAACATAAACCAAATCATAGCATAGTTGTACATTAGAAAATTTAAATGTGCCCTTTACTATGAAATTTTGTTGGATGGTTTTCTAATACTAAGGCTTCTTGACATATATATTGGAGAAGAAAAGAACGGTAGGAGTGGAGACCCACCGGTTGAATGTATGTGGGTTTCATACTTGAATGAAAATGTTAGGAATTCAAGTTCCTTGCCAAAAATTGCTGATAATCGTGAATGTCCCATGCAATCCCAAATCGTTGATGATAGAGATGAATCAGATATTGTAGAGGCTGATATAAAAGATTGTGTTATATGTGGGAATGCTGGTCCTCGTCGATAGTATTTGCTAGCTATTTGAAGTAGATGCAGCACTTATGGGGCAGAATACACTTACTGCATTCAACAAAATAATAATATTAGATTTGATATCATCCCTAAGAGACTATTCCATTGTATTTGTATGAAAGAGGATTTTTCCTAAGAGTGAAATATAAAAAACATATACTATGTTAACATGTACCAATGCTCATGTTTTTGGTCATCATTTCTCAGCTGTAATATCCTAATGGATCTTTTGATGACGCACTCCCTAACGATTCTTCTGCGGTTCTCCAAATCTCATAGCAACACTTCACAATCCTCTATGGTCACCATATATTAACAACTCCAGCACTTACGACGTCAAGTATGGGATTCCCCAAATGTATCTCTCTCTTTACAGTAATACAAATTTGTTCACATAAAAGAAAAAACTCTTAGGCTAATTAGTCTCACCCCTCACTCTGATCAACCAGGCATTTTATCATCTACTTGACCACCCATTGATTCCCCTATACTAGTTCAATGACACTGATGGGGAAATTATACGTGATCCTACCAACTATTGGCGAGTAATCATTGGTTGACTTATCTACTTCACAATAACTTGACATCATTCATTTAGTGCATATATTTGGCCAATTCATGAGTCACCCATGCAAACCTGAAGCCCCATATGGTTGCTGCAGTGCATGTTCTTACAATCTTTTTTTTGTGTGCATGGTATGTTGTTTTTATCTCAAGATTTCTCCTTATATAAATGTATTTTTATGTCTTCGGTACGTCTTTTAATTAGCCCATTTACTCTGTATAGCTCTTGTTTTACAGTCCATGGAACATCACTTTTTAACAAAAACAACAGTGTAATCATCTCCAAGGCATTGAAAATGGACGGTCAGTTAACTGCCAAATTTAGAATTAAAACCTAACGGTGCAAAAAAATATTTTTTTAAGTAGTTAAAAATTTGTGATCTACAACCCTGTGGCATCGTATCATTTTTTTTGGATACCACATGGATGGCAGTCAGGAAAATTTCCTTACTAACTTAGTAAGAAAGCGCATTTCTTAAATTATTTTTGATCTAAAGGATATCTTATGTGGACTAGGGCTGCAACTTAGGTGGGCAAAACCTGAATCCTATGGGTTGAACCCGACCTTGGGTCAAGTCTAGGCATAGTTAGCTTGGGTTCAGGATAGCAAAAAAATTGCCCGACTCAAATTAAGTTGGGTTCGGGCATTGGCACACTTTTCGATTTTGTATTCTTCATTTACTTTTTCATTCCATTTGAGTAAAAATTAACATCTTGTTTGTTATCAAATACAGAATATAAAATTGGTACTCGAAAAATTTGCTAGCAGTATCATATTCTCCAATGGACTCAGAGACCCTTATAGCGCGGGAGGGTAATGAATCAAAACTTCAAAAAAACATAAAAATTGGGGTCATTTAGATATATCTATCCAAGTTTTGGTAAATATTTGAGATACCCTTCCATTTTCAAAATGATGAAATGCCTCCTTACTCGATATTCTCTGATATACTATAGAAAATTGATCTAAAATGCTAAGCCCTTGATTTTTTCGGTTACTCTTCAAACTTAAGAATCTACTGATTTCAACATCCAAACCTCAAGAATAAGATAGGTTTTTTGAACAAGAATATGATGAAAATTTGGGTAGAAAAATCAAGGATTTTCTATAGATTGAAAATAATGTACTGTAGGCTATGAAGACAAGGTTTTCGAAGAAAAATCAAGGGTTTATTGTTGTAGTATGAAGGCGGTGGCATTTAAGTCATTTTCTTAATTTATAATAGAAGACCAAAGTCAAGAGGGGCATGCCACCGGTGTGGAAACACAAAAGGATATATCCAATATTCACCAAAATGTGGAGTGGGTTAGTCTACTCAATTAATTTCATTAAATTTGTTTGATTATTTTTATGTGACTGCAGAATACTACATAACATATCTGATAGTGTTGTGGCTATTTATACAAAGCAAAGTATGTCTTATATCTTTTGGGACTGAATAGTTGCACACCACTAGTAGTTGATTGCACACCAACTTTGGAAAAATAACCTTATTTTTTATTACCTCTATTTTAACCTATTAACTGAACTTCATTATTGGTATTGTGACTTCCTCTTCTATGCTTGTGTAAGATGTTTGTTATATAATCAAGTATTTCTTACAAAAATTATTGAACCAACAATAATTTATATGAGCATGGTTGAAGAAGAAGATGAAGAATGAAAAATAGAAACCAACATCGTTCAATATTTCTATTTTTATTTTGGATTCAATCATCTAAATGAAGTGCAATGGAAAATATTGACGTGATGGAATGCAATTAGTAGTGGATGGTGTACAACTGATGGAATGCAATTAGTAGTGGATGGTGTACAACTAATCCATCCCTATATGTTTATCTCATGATTTATACTTACTAATAAATAACATGTTTTGATTGAGAAAACTTGTGTACAGGTTCACATTGCTTAGATTTATATCCCTCAAAACCAAGTGACCCAGAATGGTTGGTCTCGCAGCGAAATACAGAGATCAAAATCATCGATGGATGGATTGCAGATTACAACGCCTCCCTCATTAATAAGAGGATTTGATTGTACTACATTCATCCGTAATGGGATTAGAAGATTATGGCTGATTAAAGCTAATATGTTGTTTTTAATAGAATTAATGTTGCTTAACATATTCCAATATTGCAACTTCGAGGCCATGGGTTCAATCAATCCGTCGTGTGATTTTGAACCACTATGTGTTTGGAAATGGGTATGAATGTGTCAAATTTGCATCTTTACGGATCATTATGATGGCTATTTAGAATCAAACCAAAAAATGACTGGGTCCATGATGGTGAGACCTAAAATCAATTAAGGATGTGTGTTTGATTACTTATGGAAAATGGGTGAGAATTTTATTTTTCATGAAAAATCGTTTTTTTTTTTTTTTTTCTAATTAAGTTTTTCCATTAAAAATGGATTTTCACATTTATCTAAAAATCTATATAAGGTCGAATTTTATTTCCCATTAAACCAATTCCTACATTATAATAACCGATATAACATATTCTTAATTTCCAATGTGGGACTAATCGAAGAGACAAAAGTATGAAAAATTTATAGTATTAGTTGTCTCCGCTCGGCTCGACTCAATGGCGGAGACTATTTCTGCTGTGGCTCACAATCATCAAATTCACACAATACAGAACATTTAGACTGTCCTTTATTTGGATTGATTTACTAAGCAACAATGATTCTCTTGATTAGAAGGTTGAGATTGTTCCGATGTTTTTATCTTTATAGCATAATATGATCGGTTCAAGAGTTCACCAACTGCTTAAGCAACCTAAATTACTGACTTGAACGACAAAGTATTTTAATTAGTAGATCAATTTATTAGCATATTAAATAAATTTTTATATTTATTATTTAATTATTATAAAATAATAAAGTCACCAAAAATCAACTATCATATTAGTGAGAGAACATTTTAATACAATTTGACTACTAATAATAGAAAATGCCATTGATGATATCCATTGACCGTCGAAAACAAGGTTTGGGTAATTACTTAGACCCATTTAGTTACGGGGTCGGGTCAGCTTAAGCAAAAGATTGGGAGAGACTAATCTTACAGTTACATGCATCTCCCTCTCAAGAAGTCCTACTGCAACTGGTTGAGTCAAGGGTTAACCTAACCCTGGAGGGTGGCCCCAAGATATTCATTGCTCCATGGGGTTTTGAACTCTTAACCTACTTTTCTTATAAGGAGATTATCAAGCCTCAGCTTGCCACTAGGCCAATCCCTTGGAGTTATATTATAATAATATTATTTATAAAAAAAATTAGGTTTGAAATTGATTTTAGAATACATTGTCAAAATTTATAAGGTCAATAGATCAAGCTGGAGACGAATTTACCTTTAAAATTATTTATGATAAAAAAGATGTCTCAGTGGGACCTATCTAATAGAATAGTGAGTCCATGATGAGCTACAAGGGAGAGTTTTGCATTACTTCTGTGATGGGCCCATCCTAGCCATTCAGGCTTTAGAAAATTCATTCTCTCTAGAAACACATTTACACAAGAAACTTCCTTCCAGCACTTGTTTGTATTACAACTTAGTAAGTCACGTTGCCGCCCAAACAAGGACATTTACATAAATAAAACCTATGTTTTCAAACCTGAAAACTACCTTTAAACACAATTACACACACTAAAAGTTAAAAATAGAAGACAAACAAAAAATACAAACAAACAAACAGAACCTTTAAGAGTTAAGACTCGACTCAACTCAACATCACTGTCCATCTGCTTGAGTCACCTCAACAACTCACCAGTTGATTAGGTAATAATGGGTTGAATTCCAGTGACTCAAGAAAAAGGACTCAGAAAAGGAAAAGTATGGAATCGTGTAAGCAACTATCGAGATCATGTGTGTTTTCTACGAGTCAGCAAAACCAAAGGCTATATAATATTAGAGTGATTCATGGAAAAAAAGAAAAACATGATCCCTACCATGTAAACACAATAGTAGGGATTTATTCTTGGATTTGTATTATCGCGGCATGTATAAGTTTACATGATCGTGATTATTTGTTTTTTTGTGAATCACCCGAAATTCGAAATAAAATTTTCTTTCAAATTATATTGTGAAACTCATTAAGTTGACTCAAAATTCAGTTTAGTCTCTAAAACTGACTGAGTTAGCTTAAAACTAAATATAATTATATAGTTTTTTAGTTCAAATAGTAGAGATAATTATAACGCCAGTCAAGTTTTTAATGCAATTATGCAAATATTTGAGTTGACTCGGAAGACTATTTTATGCAACTAGTCGAGTTAGTTAAAACAAATTCGAGTCAACTCAAGGACTTGTCTGCATAAATAGGGTAATATTAGTGATATTCTACGTAAAAAAAAACTAGGGAGTTGTAGTGAGATGGGTGGAAGAAGATTAACAATAATCAAACTGCTTCCATGGCTCATTCTACTCTTTGTGAGATGTGTGTTGTCATCATCGTATCTTCGGATCCCGAGGCTCGGTGTGTTCATGAGAACCACCACCAATGAGGATGAGAGAAGGTTTGAAGCGAACGTGTCATCATCGGACTTTAACACGTATTTTTACACGCAAACACTCGACCATTTCAATTATGGACCAGAGGGTTACACAACCTTTCAACAAAGGTACATAGTGAACTATAGATATTGGGGTGGACCAAATACTAGCTCTCCTATCTTAGTTTTCATGGGTGATGAGGCGAGTTTTTCAGCAGAGCTTGCACCTTATATTGGATTCATGATTGATAATGCTCCTCATTTCAAATCTCTTCTTGTGTACATAGAGGTATATAAATCTACACATACATGTTGTTTTCTTGTGTTTAGCGGTTGAGATGAGAAGGTTTTTTATTTTTATTTTTATAGTGTAAATTACACTTTGACGCTTTGTAGCTTGGCATAATTGTATGTTGACCCCCTAACATTTTGACAATTGCACTTACCTCCCCTTCTATAGACAATGGTAAAGTAGGGCTGGCAATGATCCGAAATATACCCAATGTCTGAACCCTCATAACCGATCTGATCCAAAAAAAAATGAAAAATCGGATCAAAATTTTATTTCTGAAACAATTTTAGATCGGATTTGGACCTACCCCAATCCACTCCGAATATATTTTAATAATTTTTGTATTATTCTTAATTTCATATAAATACATATAGATAAAATGTTTGTCTTTTTGGTTTCCTTCTATATTTGTAGTTGGAAATTAGATTTTAGATTTTATATATTTTTTTTAACATTGATCATTTGAAAATAAGGCATGTGTTCAAATCGATTTTGGATTAAGGATGAAATGAAACAGATTGGATTCGATTCACATATTCATTGATTAGATCAGATCGGGTACATATTTAAAAAAAAATTGGATTGGTATTAGAGTGGTACTGATCCGATACCAAACCGATCCATTGCCAGCCGGATGTTAAAGTTCAGATGTTATTTTACTATTATACCTCTTAACTTATTTTGTTTTATAAAAATATAAATAAATTTTAAAACTATAAAAGTATCCTTGTCTAAACATTCACAAGTAAACTCATTTTTTCAAATGAAAATTAAAAAATAAATAACATTTAAAAAAAAGGTTAAATGCTCTTTATAAAACGTTAAAATCATTTTTTAACTGTTTGGTTGACGACAAGTAGACTGAAGGAGGTTAATTGAACTCATTCAATAATTATTCGGGAGGTAAGTGAAATTGTCGAAACGTTAGGGAGTCGACATAGACCAAATCATAGGGGGTGAAAGTGTAATTTACTCTTTTTCAAATCTTGAGGCACGATGTCAAACATATACAAGAGATTCTATTGACACACCAACTTTTATAAGTAAAACTTGGTGTGTTAATAGAAGCTCTCTTAGTAAATTCACATATGATTGTCTTAAAGGGAAGATTTTGAAGGATTACAATTAGACCAATCATGCTTTGTGTAGTTGATTGAAGATTTAGATATTATTATGGATGATAAGATTAGAAAAAAATTGAGTAAATTCAAAAGATCCCTTAGGATATTTGAGTTGTATGATTTGGACCCATCACATCGACTATATGATTCGTTAGAACCATTATAGTGAAAATTTGAAAGGAGATTTGTCGAAAAAATAAATGATTATTAGATCAGGAAAAGTCCATGATTTTTTTTTTTAAATTTTTTTTTGTTTTTTGTTTAAACATTCAACAATTTATCCCTAAATTCACTTGAATTACTTTCTAATTTTTTCTTAATTTATACAAATTAATTGAACTGATATCCTTGGTTGAGTAATCCCAAATTCGAACTTGATTACTATGTGAGTGTGTGTGTGTGTGTGTGCTTGTGTGTCCTTGTGCGTGCTTGTGTGCCAATCTGATTCACATCAAAACTATATGGATTTGTTTCAGCACCGCTATTATGGAGCTTCAATTCCATTTGGATCAGAGAAAGCAGCATACCAAAATGCTAGTACCCTCGGGTACTTCAGTTCAACACAAGCATTGGCAGATTATGCGGAGTTAATAATTGATCTAAAGAGGAACTTATCGGCCGAGCATTGTCCAGTGATCGTTATTGGAGGATCTTATGGTGGAAGTAAGTGATTGCAAACCTCTATAATCAATCTTTAATTAAAGTGGTTCTCACCATGGTAACCTTCTCTCCTCTCTTTTTATTTAGTGCTTGCATCGTGGTTTCGTTTGAAATATCCACATATTGCCATGGGTGCACTGGCGTCATCAGCTCCAATTCTTTACTTTGATGACATTACACCGCAAAACGGATATCACACTATCGTCACTAAAGATTATAAAGTAAGCATTGCAATTTGCAGTTCAATTCATTTAGGGAATTTTGAGAATCCCATCCAGGTTTTGGTGCCCCTTACTTGCTCACTAGACTCCATTATGTGAAAATTGGAAAATTTGACGGGTCAAGGCCCATGAATTTTAGAAACTAAATTTTGACGGTTTAGAGTTGTCGAATTTTTCTCATCCTTCATTAATTTGATAGTTTCGACCCTTCGAAAAAAAATAAATTTGACAATGAAAAATTCGACACCAATTTGACCTCTTGGTCCGTCAAATTTGGGCTTTTTTCACATTGTGTTCATTGTCTTTATATATATATATAATGGGATGTGTTCAGGGGACATTTAAAACTGACAACTATTTTGACACAACCACCTGGATGCTATCCATTTTTTAAATGATTTCTACAACACTATCAGATGTCGTTGGATATTATATAATAGATGTCATCCGAGAGATGTAAAAATAGTTGTCACTAGTAGATGTCCCCTAGGAAGATGCCCTTGTCTTCAATGTTTTGATATTTCCTTGAAAACTAATCATCTTTTAACTTTTTTCAATCTTTCGTATGATTTTTTATTCTCGTTATCAACCTTAAGATTTTATCTCCTTCACCTTTCAAACCTCATTCACAAAGATATAAATTTTGGAGACAAAAATAAAGTATTTTTTTGATAAGAGGTTGGAAATGTTGAATGGATTACAACAATTAACCCTAGAGAAGGGTTTTTGGCAAGAGGTGGATAAGGGTACTTTGGTCATTTGCTAATAATATTACATAGAAGACTATAGGTTTTCCATGGGCTGGGCCCCAAACAGCCCGACCCTAATCATGCCTGAAAATCCTAATCCAAACTCGGTCATCTATTTATTGTATCAGATCAATTAAAACCTATATCCCATCCCAGCTCGACCGACCTATCAATATTTTATATATTTAAATGAGTCGTGATCCTGAACGGTGTTCCATTCATATAACAAAATATGGTGTCTACGTGGCACGTGTTTATTGGATAATAAACACATTGGGCTGTGTGTCATATATAGAAATGGCTTGATTAGGCGCCCAATGCGTCTTAAACTCCTACCAAAACATGCCACTTAGACACAATTTCTACGCCATAGGAACCAGACACTGTTCTGGATCTTGATTCTATTTACATTGATAATATATATATATATATATATAGGGAGGCGTTCGGATGCATGTGTTTTATCAGTCGTTTTAACAAAAGAAACCCGACCGTTGGATATTGTTGAATCGGACAGTCGAGATTGTTTATTTCGTTTAAGTTATATATTATTGTTTTTTATAGCGCCATCCCTCATGTTTGGCGTTATTAGTGCCACATCCCTGAGTGAAAAACAGCAGAGAGAACTCTTCTGTTCTCTCCAAACCCTCAAACACAGAATTCGTCTGTTCGATCTAAACCCTCGAACCTCATCTGTTCTCTCTAAACCCTCAAAACCCAAAAACACCAGGACAATGCAGCCTCAAGAGGCGCTTCTGCTGGTCCTTGAAAATAACCATTACCAAATGGGTTCGTAGCGGTTCCAGCCAAAAGGCTAGCCAAGTTAATAACCATGCCATCCAAACCCACATCGTTGTTGGGTGCAACCAATGGTGGACTTTGTGGTCCATAAATCGATTGATGAAACGGCCAAGCGCATTGACCTATGAGTCTCTGAGTTACCAACCCAGATGTAAGCAAACTTGTAATTCTTGTTCTTAACCTGGGAACTCGAAGAAGACGACCCATAGGTTCCACACCTATTCGAGCAAAACCCTTCAACGATTACATCAGAAGAAGTTAAAACCACATTAATGGCATTCTTTTCCTCGCCTTTTGCTGCCAATCTCACGATTTGTTTACTTGTTAGAGATTTACCCATTGAGTAGTTCTCATCGAGGATTTGTTTCCCCATTATTGAGAGAAGAAGAGAATTTGATTTTTTGGAAGAGAGATGGTAGTATTTTTGGGTGGTTTCCCACCAAGTGGAGACAGATGAGTTGTTTTGGTTTTGGGGTTTGGAAGGGTAAAGAGAATTGAGGAAATCAGAGACGATAGCGCATTGAGAGGGCTTGAATTTACCATACCAGATGAGATTGATAGAGATTTTGCCAGAAAGAAGAGGACCGTTGTGGTATTCTAGGAGAAGAGGTTGTTCTGTTACCAACTCGGTGAGTCTCCTTACTGCAAAGGAGAAATGAAAGAAAGAGACCACTAAAAGGAGTTGTAGAAGCAGAGTTGAAACAGAGGAAGCCATGTTGAACAAGATCGAGAGCCTGAAAGAGAGAGAGAGAGAGAGAGAGAGAGAGAGAGATCGAGTGTTTCAGAGAGAAAAAGAGAGAGGAGACGAGAACTCTCTCTGCTGTTGTAATTGTGCCAGGGAGGTGGCACTAATAATCACAAAAATGAGGGATGGCACTGTAAAAAATAATAATATATAACTTAAACGAAATCAGCAATCTTGACCGTCCGATTCAACAATATCCAACGGTCGGGTTTCTTTTGTTAAAACGACTGTTAAAATAGAGGCATCCGAACGCCTCCCATATATATATATATTCTAAGCAAACTTATAATACATGTTGTCAAGACAGATTGGGCAGGCCTATATGGACTGGTGTCCCAAGTTTGTGTGGCCTTACTCATTAGTCCGGCCTATGTCAGTCCGATACGTAATAAGCCAGTAATACTAACCAAACCTAGTTCATGATGGGCTAAAACTTGGACCATCTAAAGCCCTTGTGGAAGACCTCAACCAAGGGGTGTACCATCAGTTTATAAACAAGGGCGCTATATGTTTTAACTAAATTGCATCAAAATTTAACCATTGAAGCTTCAAAAGATCTCAAAAGTGTCATATTTGTTTCTTGGATGGTGCAGGAAGCAAGTGAGAGTTGCTACACTACCATAAGAGACTCATGGTTCGAAATCGATAAAATTGCTGCTGGACCCGATGGGCTTACAATCCTAAGCCAAAAGTTCAAGACTTGCGAGTAATTAAACCATACCTTCTTCCCTTCTAATTCAAATTACTAACCTTAAATTTATCTTTTAAAACTCATGAATTTGAAATTTGGCAAAATTGACTTGGTTTAATTGATATCAAGATGGTTACTAACTTTCATTTGTTTGGTTTGTTTTCTTGTTAAGGCCATTAAACTCGTCTCAAGAGCTCAAGAATAACATAGAATATTGGTACCTCGCCTCAGCCCAATACGATCAACCTCCCAAATATCCAGTTAATAGGATTTGCGATGCAATTGATGGACTGCCTGAAGGATCCGATATTCTTAGTAGGATATATGCAGGTCTCAATGTTAGCATAGGAAAATCGTCGTGCACTCCCATATTTCACTTTGGTCTAAATAAGTTGTTTGGGTGGGATTGGCAGGTATTTTGATTTATTTATATATTTCGTACTCATTTTGTGATCTTAACTGATGCAATTCTAACCTAAGACCACATTACACCCTTATTTGGACATTAAAGATCTTATATTAAACGACAGACGTGATATAAATAAGTGACCACACATATGATAATAAGATTTAGATCAATAATGCCTACTATAAATGAGATGAGAGTGGTTCATATTGAGAAATAAACTATAACCCAAGATTTCTTCTTGTACTTTGCTAGACCTCAACAAACCATGAATAACTCTACTATATATGTGTTTATGTTTATAAGGGATATATTGATGTCCAAGACTCATGTTTGCAATTTCCCTAGAAATGTAATCTCATTCTATCCTTTAATGCAAGAATTTTTTTTTTTTTTTTCTGTCACTGTGAAATGATATTTTTTATACATAATTTTTTGTGCCTTTATGATATTTACAAAATTAATTGTTAGTATATAATGATAACATAACCTTGTTTTATTGCATTAAAAGATAAAATACAAAAATATTCTCTAAGAAATATTTATGTAAAATACATGGTTATGAAAGTTGCTAACGTCCCATTGAAATCTTGAAATTTGGATATAAATGCACAATACATTTTTGATGATCAATCACCAAATAGCTTCAAGAAATCTATCACAACAAATTTTGTACATGCTTCTAATAACACTTTTACTGGTTAATGTCTTTGCCTTTGTTTATAAGACATGTACTGAGATGGTAATGCCCATTGGCCATGGCGAGAATGATACGATGTTCCAAGCCGAACCTTTTGATTTAAAGAACTTTACCAAAGAATGCCAAGATGTGTTTGGTGTCACTCCAAGACCTCATTGGGCTACAACCGAATTCGGTGGTCATGTAAGCTTCTTACAATTTTGGATTTTGTATTCTTCATTCATTTTTTCATTCCATTTGAGTAAAAATTAACGTCTTGTTGGTTATCAAATACAGAATATAGCATCGGTATTAAAAAAATTTGCTAGCAATATCATATTCTCCAATGGACTCAGAGACCCTTATAGTGCTGCAGGGTAATGGAACAAAACTTCAATTTATTTATTTATTTGGGGGGGTGGGGGGGCATGATTTCGATATACCTATCCCCTTTTTGGTGAATATTTGAGATACCACTCTTTTTTCAAACAGATGAAATGCCTCCTTGAACACGATCCTTTCTAATATACTAGTGAAAAATAATCTAAATGCTCTTATCTTCAACATGCAACAACAACCTAAAAAACAAAAAAAAACCCTAGATTTTTTATGCTACCGTACATCCTAAAAATTTATTTACTTCAACCTCCAAACCTTAAGAATAAGATAGGATTTCTGAAGTAAAAGATGATGGAATTTTGGGTACACAATCAAGGATTTTCTATAGATTGAAAATAATTTATGGTAGGTGCTTGATATCTGGTTTTTGAAGAAAAATCAAGGTTTTTTTTTTTTTTATAAGTTGAAGGCAATGGCATTTAAGTAATTTTATTAGTTTATATAATAGACGATCAAAGTCAAGAGGGCATATCACCAATTTGAAAAATGTCAAATATTCATCAAAATGTGGAGGGGCATATCTATTGAATTAACTTCATTTAATTTGTTTGATTATTTTTTATATGACTGCAGAGTACTAGAGAACATATCTGATAGTGTTGTAGCTATTTATACAAATCAAGGTATGTCTTATATCTTTTTAGTTGATGATTTATACTAATTAATAACATGTTTTTTTATTTAAAAAAAACTTGTGTACAGGTTCCCATTGTTTGGATATAATTCCCTCGGCACCAAGTGATCCAGAGTGGTTGGTCTCGCAGCGAAATATAGAGATCAAAATCATTGATGGATGGATCGCAGAATACAATGCCATGCTCACTAATAAGGGGATTTGATGGAACCATGTTCATCAATGGCTGGAGGAGAAAAAAAGGCTGATTAAAGCTGGGATAATGGGAATAATAAAAATATGTTGCTTAAGTGTTTTGCTAGACCCATAACTTATTTGGTTAACATAACGCAATGCAACTTTTTGAGATCATGGGTCCCATCCCTCTTGTGATTTTGAACAACAATCCTCGATATTTTTTTTTTTTAAGACTCTTGGGAACATGAATAGATGGGATGTGAAGTATTTAAAATAAAAGCAAATAATAATAATAATAATAATAATAATAAAGGATGTGTTAGGAAAATGGTTTTGAAATTTTTATAAATTATAGAAATAAGTAATTTTTTTTTATAACAAAAAGGTGTTATACAAATGTTTGCGAAAATAACTTATTTTATGAAGATGAGTAGAGGACAAATTTTTACATTTTTACGAGTTCTTTAGATGGCTATCTAGAAGTGAACAGAAAAATGAAAATCGACCAAGTGTATGTTTGTTGTGAATGAAAAATGGATGGAAATTCTATTTTATATAGAAAATCCTTAAAAAGAGGAAATATTGTAAAGTTAAAGGAGTAGAAGAGTAAAGAAATTAAAGTGAATTCTACAAAATTGTAGTTTGGTAAGATATTTGTTCCACACAAAACTATAGTGGATGAGACTTTTATTTCTCACACAACTGTAACAAAGTGGGCCCTATTGTTGTGTTTTATTATATAAATTTAGAGTCGGACGGGGTGATCTCAAGATTGTACCTCATATCTCGTTTTCCTGACATGGAAGTGTCTAGGGACCATATATGCTTTTTTACTCATATCCCGATGGAAAACATCTACAGTTCCTACACAATTCCATGCCAGGACAACGAGATATGAAGTCACTTCAACATTATTTATAGATTTATAAAGGATATATCGATGTCCAAGACCTCAATTGGATGTTTGCAATTTCCCTAGAAATATAATCTCATTTTATCCTTTAATGCAAAAAATTAAGAATTTTTTTTTTCACTATGCAATGCTATTTTTGTACATAATTTTTTTTGAGGCTTTATGATATTTACAAAATTGTTAGTTTATGACGATAACAAAACCCTATTTATGGTATTAAAAGATAAAATAGAATTATTTTTTAGAAAATAATTATAAAAAAAAAAATACATAGTTATGAAAGTTGCTAACGAACCTTAAGAGGGTGGCTCAATGGCAATTTTGGATCCAATAAATAGTAATGGTCTGTAGGTTGTGTGTTTGATATCTAGTATGAGCTATATTTCCTCGGGGCCACCTATGAGGGCTCTCCCTCTTGATCACTTACCTGGCGCATGTGATGTGTGGGTGTTGCATGTGCCTGAGGGAGGGACCCATATGCCTTGGCTCTGGCCTAGCTCATTTAGCTCCCTTGTCGGATGCAAATCCGGACACCCCATTTTCAAAAAAAAAAAATAAATAAATAAAAATAAAAAAAATAAAATAATAAAATAATAAAAATAAAAAAAAAAGAGAACAAAAAAAATTGCTATCATCCCATTGAAATATTGAAATTTGTATATAAGTGCACACTACATTTCTGGTGATCAATGACGAAATAGATTCAAGAAATCCATCACCCAAATTTTTGTACATGCTTCTAATTACACTTTTATTGGTTTATCAGACATGTAGTGAGACAATAATGCCCATAGGTCGTGGCGAGAATGATACAATGTTCCAAGCCGAACCTTTCGATTTGAACAAATACACCAAACAGTGCCAAGAATTGTTCGGGATCACCCCAAGACGTCATTGGATTACTACTGAATTCGGTGGTCATGTAAGCTTCTTACACTTTTCGATTTTGTATTCTTCATTTACTTTTTCATTCCATTTGAGTAAAAATTAACATCTTGTTTGTTATCAAATACAGAATATAAAATTGGTACTTGAAAAATTTGTTAGCAATATCATATTCTCCAATGGACTCAGAGACCCTTATAGCGTGGGAGGGTAATGAATCAAAACTTCAAAAAAACATAAAAATTGGGGGTCATTTAGATATATCTATCCAAGTTTTGGTAAATATTTGAGATACCCTTCCATTTTCAAATTGATGAAATGCCTCCTTACTCGATATTCTCTGATATACTATAGAAAATTGATCTAAAATGCTCGGCCCTTGATTTTTTCGGTTACTCTTCAAACTTAAGAATCTACTGATTTCAACATCCAAACCTCAAGAATAAGATAGGTTTTTTGAACAAGAATATGATGAAAATTTGGGTAGAAAAATCAAGGATTTTCTATAGATTGAAAATAATTTACCATAGGTTATGAAGACAAGGTTTTCGTAGAAAAATCAAGGGTTTATTGTTGTAGTATGAAGGCGGTGGCATTTAAGTCATTTTCTTAATTTATAATAGAAGACCAAAGTCAAGAGGGGCATGTCACCGGTTTGGAAACACAAAAGGATATCTCCAATATTCACCAAAATGTGGAGTGGGTTAGTCTACTCAATTAATTTCATTAAATTTGTTTGATTATTTTTATGTGACTGCAGAATACTACATAACATATCTGATAGTGTTGTGACTATTTATACAAAGCAAGGTATGTCTTATATCTTTTGGGACTGAATAGTTGCACACCACTAGTAGTTGATTGCACACCAACTTTGAAAAATAACCTTATTTTTTATTACCTCTATTTTAACCTATTAACTGAACTTCATTATTGGTATTGTGACTTCCTCCTCTATGCTCCTGTAAGATGTTTGTTATATAATCAAGTATTTCTTACAAAAATTATTAAACCAACAATAATTTATGTGAGCATGGTTGAAGAAGAAGATGAAGAATGAAAAATAGAAACATCGTTCAATATTTCTATTTTTATTTTGAATTCAATCATCTAAATGAAGTGCAAAGGAAAATATTTACGTGATGGAATGCAATTAGTAGTGGATGGTGTACAACTAATCCATCCCTATATGTTTATCTCATGATTTATACTTACTAATAAATAACATGTGTTTTGATTGAGAAAACTTGTGTACAGGTTCACATTGCTTAGATTTATATCCCTCAAAACCAAGTGACCCAGAATGGTTGGTCTTGCAGCGAAATACAGAGATCAAAATCATCGATGATGGATTGCTGATTACAACGCCTCCCTCATTAATAAGAAGATTTGATTGTACTACATTCATCCGTAATGGGATGAGAAGAATATGGCTGATTAAAGCTAATATGTTGTTTTTAATAGAATTAATGTTGCTTAACATATTCTAATATTGCAACTTCGAGGCCATGGGTTCAATCAATCCGTCGTGTGATTTTGAACCACTATGTGTTTGGAAATGGGTATGAATGTGTCAAATTTGCATCTTTACGGATCATTATGATGGCTATTTAGAATCAAACCAAAAAATGACTGGGTCCATGATGGTGAGACCTAAAATCAATTAAGGATGTTGATTACTTATGGAAAATGGGTGAGAATTTTATTTTTCATGAAAAATCTTTTTTTTATTTTTTTTTCTAATTAAGTTTTTCCATTAAAAATGGATTTTCACATTTATCTAAAAAGCTATAGAGGTTGAATTTTATTTCCCATTAGACCAATTCCTACATTATAATAACCGATATTACATATTCTTAATTTCCAATGTGGAACTAATCGATCGAAGAGCCAAAAGTATGAAAAATTTATAGTATTAGTTGTCTCCGCTCGGCTCGACTCAATGGTGGAGACTATTTCTGCTGTGGCTCACAATCATCAAATTCACACAATACAGAACATTTAGCTGCCCTTTATTTGGATTGATTTACTAAGCAACAATGATTCACTTGATTAGAAGGTTGAGATTGTTCTGATGTTTTTATCCTTACAACATAATATGATCGGTTCAAGAGTTCACCAACTGCTTAAGCAACCTAAATTACTGACTTGAACGACAGAGTGTTTTAATTAGTAGATCAATTTATTAGCATATTAAATAAATTTTTATATTTATTATTTAATTATTATAAAATAATAAAGTCACCAAAAATCAACTATCATATTAGTGAGAGAACATTTTAATACAATTTGAAGACTAATAATAGAAAATGCCATTGATGATACCCATTGACCGTCGAAAACAAGATTTGGGTAATTAGTTAGACCCATTTAGTTACGGGGTCGGGTCAGCTTAAGCTCAAGATTGGGAGAGACTAATCCTACGGTTACATGCACCTCCCTCTCATGAAGTCCTACGTGTAACTAGTTGAGTCAAGTGTCAATCTAACCCTAGAGGGTGGCCCCAAGATATTCATTACTTTGTGGGGTTTTGAACTCTTAACCTACTTTTCTTATAAGAAGATTATCAAGCCTCAGCTTGCCACTAGGCCAATCCCTTGGAGTTATATTATAATAATGATATTTATAAAAATAAAAATTAGGTCTGAAATTGATTTTAGAATACATTGTCAAAATTTATAAGGTCAATAGATCAAGCTGGAGACGAATTTACCTTTAAAATTATTTATGATAAAAAAGATGTCTCAGTGGGACCTATCTAATAGAATAGTGGGTCCATGATGAGCTACAAGGGAGAGTTTTGCATTACTTCTGTGATGGGCCCATCCTAGCCATTCAGGCTTTAGAAAATTCATTCTCTCTAGAAACACATTTACACAAGAAACTTCCTTCCAGCACTTGTTTGTATTACAACTTAGTAAGTCACGTTGCCGCCCAAAGAAGGACATTTACATAAATAAAACCTATGTTTTCAAACCAGAAAACTACCTTTAAACACAATTACACACACTAAAAGTTAAAAATAGAAGACAAACAAAAAAACAAACAAACAGAACCTTTAAGAGTTAAGACTCGACTCAACTCAACTTCATTGTCCGTCTGCTTGAATCAACTCAACAACTCACCACTTGATTAGGTGATAATGGGTTGAATTTGATCCATTGACTCAAGAAAAAGGACTTCGAAAAGGAAAAGTATCGAATCGTGTAAGCAACTATCGAGATCGTGTGTATTTTCTACAAGTCAACAAAACCAAATGCTATATAATATTAGAGTGATTCATGGAAAAAAAAAACACATGATCCCTACCATGTAAACACAAATTAATGTCAATAGTAGGGATTTATTCTCGGATTTGTATTATCGCGACATGTATATGTTTACACAATCGTGATTTTTATTCCGTGAATCACCCGAAATTCGAAATAAAATTTTATTTCAAATTATATTGTGAAACTCATTAAGTTGATTCAAAATTCAGTTTAGTCTCTAAAAATGACCGAGTTAGATTAAAACTAAATCTAATTATATAGTTTTTAGTTCAAATAGTAGAGGTAATTATAACGCCAGTCAAGTTTTTAATACAATTATGCAAATATTTGTGTTGACTCGGAAGAGTATTTTATGTCAACAAGTCGAGTTAGTTAAAACAAATTCGAGTCAACCCAAGGACTTGTCTGCATAAATAGGGTAATATTAGTGATATTTTACGTAAAAAAAACTAGGGAGTTGTAGTGCGATGGGTGGAAGAAGATTAACAATAATCAAACTGCTTCCATGGCTCATTCTACTCTTTGTGAGATGTGTGTTGTCATCATCGTATCTTCGGATCCCAAGGCTCGGTGTGTTCATGAGAACCACCACCAATGAGGATGAGAGAAGGTTTGAAGCGAACGTGTCATCATCGGACTTTAACACGTATTTTTACACGCAAACACTCGACCATTTCAATTATAGACCAGAGAGTTACACAACCTTTCAACAAAGGTACATAGTGAACTACAGATATTGGGGTGGACCAAATACTAGCTCTCCTATCTTAGTTTACATGGGTGATGAGGCGAGTTTTTCAGCAGAGCTTGCACCTTATATTGGATTCATGATTGATAACGCTCCTCATTTCAAATCTCTTCTTGTGTACATAGAGGTATATAAATCTACACATGCATGTGTGTTTTCTTGTGTCTAGTGGTTCAGATGAGAAGGTTTTTTTTTCTAGGGTAAATTACACTTTGATGCTTTGTAGTTTGGCATAATTGTATGTTGGCCCCTTAACATTTTGACAATTGCACTTACCTCCCCTTTCATGCACGGTGTTAAAGTAGGGCTGGCAATGATGCGAAATACACCCAATGTCTGAGCCCTCGTAACTGATCTGATAAAATTAAAAAAAAAAAAAACATGAAAAATCGGATCAGAATTTTAGTTTTGAAACAATTTCAGATCGGATTTGGATCTACCCCAATCCACTCGGAATAAATTTTAATATTTTTTGTATTATTCTTAATTTCATATAAATCCATATAGATAAAACATTTGTCTTTTTGGTTTCCCTCTATATTTGTAGTTGGAAAGAAGATTTTATATTTTTATATTTTTTGAAAATTGATCATTTGAAAATAAGGCATATGTTCAAATTGATTTTGGATTAAGAATGAAATGAAACGAATTGGATTCGGTTCACATATTCATTGATTGGATTGGATCGAGTACATATTTAAAAAAATTTGGATTGGTATTAGAATGGTACTGATCCGATCCATTGCCATGCCGATATTAAAGTTCAAATGTTATTTTACTATTATACCCTCTTAACTTATTTTGTTTTATAAAAATATAAATAAGTTTTAAAACTATAAAAATATCATTGTCTAAACATTCACAAGTAAACTCATTTTTTCAAATGAAAATTAAAAAATGAAGAACATTTAAAAAAAAAAGGTAAAATGCTCCTTATAAAAAGTTAAAATCATTTTTTAACTGTTTGGTTGACGGCAAGTAGATTGAAGGAGGTTAATTGAACTCATTAGATAATTATTGGGGAGGTAAGTGAAATTGTCGAAACGTTAGGGAGCCGACATAGACCAAATCATAGGGGTTGAAAGTGTAATTTACCCTTTTTTCAAATCTTGAGGCACGATATCTAACATATACAAGAGATTCTATTGACACACCAACTTTTATAAGTAAAACTTGGTGTGTTAATAGAAGCTCTCTTAGTAAATTCACATATGATTGTCTTAAAGGGAAGATTTTGAAGGATTACAATTAGACCAATCATGCTTTATGTAGTTGATTGAGGATTTAGATGTTATTATGGATGATAAGATTAGAAAAAAAATGAGTAAATTCAAAAGATCCCTTAGGATATTAGGATATTTGAGTTGTATGATTTGGACCCATCACATCGACTATATGATTCGTTAGAACCATTATAGTGAAAATTCGAAAGGAGATTTGTCGAAAAAATAAATGATTATTAGATCAGGAAAAGTCCATGATTTTTTTTATTTTATTTTTTATTTTTTGTTTAAACATTCAACAATTTATCCCTAAATTCACTTGAATTACTTTCTAAATTTTTTCTTAATTTATACAAATTAATTGAACTGATATCCTTGGTTGAGTAATCCCAAATTCAAACTTGATTACTGTGTGTGTGTGTGTGTGTGTGTGTGTGTGTGTGCTTGTGTGTCCTTGCGCGTGCTTGTGTGCCAATCTGATTCACATCAAAGCTATATCGATTTGTTTCAGCACCGCTATTATGGAGCTTCAATTCCATTTGGATCAGAGAAAGCAGCATACCAAAATGCTAGTACCCTCGGGTACTTCAGTTCAACACAAGCATTGGCAGATTATGCGGAGTTAATAATTGATCTAAAGAGGAACTTATCGGCTGAGCATTGTCCAGTGATCGTTATTGGAGGATCTTATGGTGGAAGTAAGTGATTGCAAACCTCTATCATCAATCTTTAATTAAAGTGGTTCTCACCATGGTAACCTTCTCTCCTCTCTTTTTATTTAGTGCTTGCATCGTGGTTTCGTTTGAAATATCCACATATTGCCATGGGTGCACTGGCGTCATCGGCTCCAATTCTTTACTTTGATGACATTACACCGCAAAACGGATATCACACTATCGTCACTAAAGATTATAAAGTAAGCATTGTAATTTGCAGTTCAATTCATTTAGGGTAATTTTGAGTATCCCATCCAGGTTTTGGTGCCACTTACTTGCTCACCAGATATATATATATATATATATATATGGATATCGTTCAGCGCCATTCCATAAATCAGTCGTTTTAACAAACGTTTGCAAGCCGTTAGATAAGATGCGTTCGGACGGCACAGATTGAATAGGGAGTCGTTTTGCGTTTAACTTAAAAATGTATCATTATTTATACCGCCGTCCTTAAACTTAGGGATATTTAGTGTTACCTCCCTAAATACTTAAAACCGAAAAAGAAAACGAACAAGAGTTCTCTCTTCTCCTTCATCTTCACCTTCTCCTTGCTTGAACGTGCGACCCTCTCTCTCTCTCTCTCTCTCTCTCTCTCTCTCTCTCTCACGTCTCCTTCTCCAATTTGAGAAATATAATTGGAGCACAAACAATTGATCTTGAGACGAGAAATTGGAGTCGGTTGAACAATGTCGTTATGATCTTCGTCAAGAATCATTCTTTCATTTTCAAATTTACAGAGGATTTTGCACTGACCTTCAATGGAAATAAATGGGGTCACAATGGGCCTTATTTGGTTTCAAGAGTTGTTTCGAGGGTGAAGGGAAGACTTGGATTTAATTTCACGGTGTTGCTGTCATCAGCATTTTATCCGATCGATTGGAGTAGGATTTAGAGCCTCTTTCATGGACCAAGGGATAAGGTTCATTCGAAATGGATGACAGGGAAGCTTGGGCAAATTCGTAGGGAAAATTTTGTTGTTCATCTGTGGAACCAACAAAGTAGAACGCTGAAGATCGAAAAGGGGAGCATTATTAGTCGTATAATGTTGGATTCTTGTATTTTCTGCAATTCCTTGGTTTCGACTTTGTAAAGAATCGTGTTCGTTGCTCTCGGGTATTAATCTTGAAGAGAGATCGGGGAGAAGGAGATGAGAGAGAGAGAGAGAGAGAGAGAGAGAGAGAGAGAGGGTCACATGTTCAAGCAGGGAGAAGGTGAAGGAGAAGAGATAACTCTCTGTCTCTGTTCGTTTTCTTTTGGGTTTTAAGTATTTAGGGAGGTAGAAGTAAATGCCCCTAAGTTTAAGGACGGCGGTGTAAATAACATATATGTTTTTAAGTTAAACGCAAAACGGCTCCCTACTCAATTTGTGTTGTCCGAACACATCTTATCTAACGGCTTGCAAATGTTTGTTAAAATGACTGATTTATGGACTGGCGCCGAACGCCTCCATATATATATATATATATATATATATATATATATATATATATATATGGGAAATGTTCAGCACCAAACATTTTGGCAAAGCATCTTTCAAAACATGGGTTAGAAGTTTTGGAATAGGCTGATTTTTGGTGAGGATGATCTCTTCGGTGAGGAGATCATCATCACCAAAAATCAGACCATTCCAAAACTTCTAACCGCATTAAAAATGATTTACAAAAAATGGACGGTCCACGATTTTTCAACTTGTAAACATGGGGTTAGAAGTTTTGGAATGGGTTGATTTTTTGTGAGGATGATCTCCTCACCGTAGAGATCATCCTCACCAAAAATTAGCCCATTCCAAAACTTCTAACCCGTGTAGGACAAAAATGGTTGGCTAAAATGTTGACTAAAATGTTTGGTGCTGAACGGGACCCTATATGGGCTGATTTTTGGTAAGGAGGAGATCATCCTCACCAAAAATCAGCCCATTCCAAAACTTGTAGCCTCATGTTTACAAGTTGAAAAATCGTGGACCGTCCATTTTTTGTATACCATTTTTGACGGGGTTAGAAGTTTTAGAATGGTCTGATTTTTGGTGATGATGATCTCCTCACCGTAGAGATCATCCTCACCAAAAATCAGTTCATTCCAAAACTTCTAGCCCCATATTTACAAGTCGAAAAATCGTGGACCGTCCATTTTTTGTAAATCATTTTTGATGGGGTTAGAAGTTTTGGAATGGATTGTTTTTTTATGATGATGATCTTCTCACCATAGAGATCATCCTCACAAAAAAAAATCAGCTAATTCCAAAATTTCTAACCCATGTAGGACAAAAATGGTTGGGCAAAATGTTTGGTGCTGAACATTTCTCTATATATATGTATGGAAAATGTTCAACACCCTACACTTTACCCTACGCTTTACCAAACGTATTTTGTCCTACATGGGTTAGAAGTTTTGAAATGGGCTGATTTTTGGTGAGAATGATCTCTACAATTAGAAGATCCTCCTCACTAAAAATCAGCCCATTCCGAAATTTCTAGCCCCATGTTTACAAGTTGAAAAATCATGGACCGTCCATTTTTTGTAAACCATTTTTTATGGGGTTAGAAGTTTTGGAATGGGCTGATTTTTGGTGAGGATGATCTCCTCACCATAGAGATCATCATAATCAAAAATCAACTTATTCCAAAACTTTTAACCCATGTAGGACAAAACACGTTTGGTAAAGTGTAGGGTGGTGAACGGGACCATATATATATATATAGGATGTGCTCAAGGGACATTTAAAACTGACAACTATTTTTACACAACCACTTGGATACCATCCATTTTTTAATTGCTTTCTATAAAACAACCAGATGTCGTTGGATATTATATAATAGATGGCATCCGAGAGATGTAAAAATAGTTGTCACTAGTAGATGTCCCCCGGGAAGATGCCCTTGTCTTCAATATTTTGACATTTCGTTGAAAACTAATCATCTTTTAACTTTTTTCAATCTTTCGGAGGATTTTTTACCCTTATTATCAACCTTAAGATTCTATCTCCGTCACCTTTCAAACCTCATTCACAAAGATATAAATTTTGGAGAAGAAAAATAAAGTATTTTTTGGTAAGAGGTTGGAAATGTTGAATGGATTACAATAATTAACCCTAGAGAAGGGTTTTTGGCAAGAGGTGGATAAGGGTACTTTGGTCATTTGCTAATAATATTACATAGAAGACTATAGGCTTTCCATGGGCTGGGCCACAAACAGCCCGATCGACCCTAATCATGCCTGAAAATCCTAATCCAAACTTGGCCGTCTATTTATTGTATAAGATCAATTAAAACCTATATCCCAGCTCGGCCGACCTATCAATATTTTATATATTTAAATGAGTCGTGATCCTGAACGGTGTTACATTCATATAACAAAATAGGGTGTCTACGTGACACGTGTTTATTGGATAATAAACACATTGGGCTGTGTGTCATATAAAAATGGCTCGGTTAGGCGTCCAATGTGTCTTAAACTCCTACCAAAACATGCCACCTCGGCACAATTCCTACGCCATAGGAACCAGACACCATTCTGGATCCTGATTCTATTTACATTGATTATTAATGTATATAGAATATATTATAAGCAAACTTATAAATACATGTTATCAAGACAGATTGGGCAGGCCTATGGACTAGTGTCCCAAGCTTGTGTGGCCTTACACATTAGTCGGGCCTTCACCAGTCCGATACGTAATAAACCAGTAATACTAACCAAACCCAGTCCATGATGGGCTAAAACTTGGTCCATCTAAAGCCCTTGTGGAAGACCTAAACCAATGTGTACCATCAGTTTATAAACATGGGCGCCATATATTTTAACTAAAGTGCATCAAAATTTAACCATTAAAGCTTCAAACGATCTCAAAAGTGTTATATTTGTTTCTTGGATGGTGCAGGAAGCAAGTGAGAGTTGCTACACTACCATAAGAGACTCATGGTTCGAAATCGATAAAATTGCTGCTGGACCTGATGGTCTTACAATCCTAAGCCAAAAGTTCAAGACTTGCGAGTAATTAAACCATACCTTCTTCCCTTGTAATTCAAATTACTAACCTCAAATTTATCTTTTAAAACTCATGGATTTGAAATTTGGCGAAATTGACTTAGTTTACCTGATATCAAGATGGTTACTAACTTTCATTTATTTGGTTTGTTTTCTTGTTAAGGCCATTAAACTCGTCTCAAGAGCTCAAGAATAACATAGAATTTTGGTACCTCGTCTCAGCCCAATACGATCAACCTCCCAAATATCCAGTTAATATGATTTGCGATGCGATTGATGGACTGCCCGAAGGATCCGATATTCTTAGTAGGATATATGCAGGTCTCATTGTTAGCATAGGAAAATCGTCGTGCACTCCCATAATTCACTTTCGTCTAAATAAGTTGTTTGGGTGGGATTGGCAGGTATTTTGATTGATTTATATATTTCGTACTCGTTTTGTGATCTTAACTGATACAATTCTAACCTAAGACCGCATTACACCCTTATTTGGACATTAAAGATCTTATATTAAACGACAGACGTGATATAAATAAGTGACCACACATATGATAATAAGATTTAGGTCAATAATGCCTACTATAAATGAGATGAGAGTGATTCATATTGAGAAATAAACTATAACCCAAGATTTCTTCTTGTACTTTGCTAGACCTCAACAAACCATGAATAACTCTACTATATATGTGTTTATGTTTGTAAGGGATTGTATCGATGTCCAAGACCTCTTTGCAATTTCCCTAGAAATGTAATCTCATTCTATCCTTTAATGCAAGAATTTTTTTTTTTTTTTTCTGTCACTGTGAAATGATATTTTTTATACATAATTTTTTGTCCCTTTATGATATTTACAAAATTAATTGTTAGTATATGATGATAACATAACCATGTTTTATCGCATTAAAAGATAAAATAGAAATATTCTCTAAGAAATGTTTATGTAAAATACATGGTTATGAAGGTTGTTAACGTCCTATTGAAATCTTGAAATTTGTGTATAAATGCACAATACATTTTTGATGATCAATCACCAAATAGCTTCAAGAAATCTATCACAACAAATTTTGTACACGCTTCTAATAACACTTTTACTGGTTTATGTCTTTGCCGTTGTTTATAAGACGTGTACTGAGATGGTAATGCCCATTGGCCATGGCGAGAATGATACGATGTTCCAAGCTGAACCTTACGATTTGAAAAGGTTCACCAAAGACTGCCAAGATGTGTTTGGTGTCACTCCAAGACCTCATTGGGCTACAACCGAATTCGGTGGTCATGTAAGCCTCTTACAATTTTGGATTTTGTACTCTTCATTTATTTTTTCATTCCATTTGAGTAAAAATTAACTTCTTGTTGGTTATCAAATACAGAATATAGCATCAGTACTCAAAAAATTTGCTAGCAATATCATATTCTCCAATGGACTCAGAGACCCTTATAGTGCCGGAGGGTAATGGAACAAAACTTCAATTTTTCATTTTTAGTGGGGGGGGGGGGGGGGGGGGGGGGTATCCACGTTTTGATGAATATTTGAGAGACCACTCTTTTTTCAAACAGATGAAATGCCTCCTTGAACATGATCCTCTCTACTATACTTGTGAAAAATAAACTAAATGCTCTTATATTCAACATGCAACAACAACCCAAAAAAAAAAAACCCTAGATTTTTTTATGCTACCGTTCATCCTAAAAATTTATTTACTTCAACCTCCAAAGCTCAAGAACAAGATAGGATTTTTGGAGTAAAATATGATGGAATTTTGGGTACACAATCAAGGATTTTCTATAGATTGAAAATAATTTATGGTAAGTGTTTGATATCTGGTTTTTGAAGAAAAATCAAGGGTTTTTTATTTATTTATTATTTATTTATTTTATATATATAGGTCGAAGGCAGTGGCATTTAGGTAATTTTATTAGTTTATATAATAGACGACCAAAGCCAAGAGGGCATGTCCCTATTTGAAAAATGTCAAATATTCATCAAAATGTGGAGGGCATATATATTGAATTAACTTTCATTAAATTTGTTTGATTATTTTTTATATGACTGCAGAGTACTAGAGAACATATCTGATAGTGTTGTAGCTATTTATACAAATCAAGGTATGTCTTATATCTTTTTAGTTGATGATTTATACTAATTAATAACATGTTTTTTTATTAAAAAAACTTGTGTTCAGGTTCCCATTGTTTGGATATAATTCCCTCGGCACCAAGTGATCCAGAGTGGTTGGTGTCGCAGCGAAATATAGAAGTCAAAATCATCGATGGATGGATCGCAGAATACAATGCCATGCTCACTAATAAAGGGATTTGATGGAACAATGTTCATCAATGGCTGGAGGAGAAAAAAAAGGCTGATTAAAGCTGGGACAATGGGAATAATAAAAATATGTTGCTTAAGTGTTTTGCTAGACCCATAACTTATTTGGTTAACATAACGCAATGCAACTTTTTGAGATCATGGGTCCCATCCCTCTTGTGATTTTGAACAACAATCCTCAACATATTCTTTTTTAAGACTATTGGGAACATGAATAGATGGGATGTGAAGTATTTAAAATAAAAACAAATAATAATAACAAAGGATGTGTTAGGAAAATGGTTTTGAAATTTTTATAAATTATAGAAATTAGTAATTTTTGTTTTTTTTGTTTTTTTGTTTTTACAAAAAGGTGTTATGCAAATGTTTTCGAAAATAACTTATTTTATGAAGATGAGTAGAGGACAAATTTTTACATCTTTACGGGTTCTTCAGATGGCTATCAAGAAGTGAACAGAAAAATGAAAATTGACCAAGTGTATGTTTGTTGTGAATGAAAAATGGATGGAAATTATATTTTATATAGAAAATCAGAATTTCTTATGTTTGATTGAATTTTTTTCATAGAAAATATATTTTCACCTTCATCTACCCAAGGTTGGATTTCGTTTTTCCACCAAGTCCCACAAGAAAATGATATTCACTTCTGAAAATCAAGCTTACTCTCTTTATTAGAGAACTGTATGCAACTTTATTGTGATGAGAGACATTTAGTAGAGATGGAAAATAATACATGTAACAATATCAATTAGGGTATTTTACATTAGATAGTTTGAATAAATTATAATATTTATGTTAGGCTTGTTTCCTTATCTTCGTTGATGTAATCCTTATAAATATCTTATAAGGATTCATATAATTGTTGGAAAAATCTGCATTTTTTTCCAGATTTTTGTGATCAAGTAGGGATATTCGAGCTACGATACAAGTGGGTCCCATTAATTTTTTGAGGATGGACTACTTGGAAACTTATTCATCTCATTGAAGAGAATAGTTTCATGTTTTAAGTTGTCAAAAATCCATTATGGGTGAATGACAAATCAGCTCCAAAGAACCCCTATTAGCCATGGTTTGTTGTATGTGGTTTATAAGATTATTGAGTTTATAAGAGAAACTCTTTAGTCCCACATCGGATAGGAATAAGAAAATTGTCTAGTTCTTATATAGAACTTCTTATATCACTTAAGTGTATATGAGAAAGAGACTTGGATAAGCCCACGCACGCGCACAAGGGGCCCATGGGCTCAAGAAGGATTTGATCCATTGGTCCAAAATATCCTTAATGCGTATGCGGGCACACACACCCCTCACCGTCCATTTAATTTTAAGGGTTTAAGGGGCACACCCCTCACCGTCCATTAGAACACCATGGGTGCCTGTTCGGCCAGTAAGGACACCTCCCTTGATTTCTTTGGGTGTCTCTTAAGAGAAACACATGCACCTGTCCTTTTCTAAGAGACACTTGCACATTTCTTTTCCTAAGAGACACCTTGTCTCTTAAATTTCTATAAATAGGTCATCTCGACCTCAGTTTTATTCATTCAAAAAAATTTTCTCTTCTTCTTCTTTGCTGTTTAAACGTGCAAGCATTCTGTTTTCCTTTTGCATTCTTTGAGAGTATAAACAGTAGCGTTCGGTTCGCTAGACGTGTAGATTGTAGTGCTGCTTCTACATGTGTGATCGTTGTATCCTGGGAGACAATTGTTCATTGATCCGTGTGCACCAAGTTGCGAGAACAAAATTGTCTTAAGGATATTGTGTTCAACACAAGCCTCGGTCAAACTTCTAATTGTTCATTCTCGGGTATCTACCGCAAGAATCTTTCAACAATAATATTAATCAAAGATTTTCTCAATAAATTTAGTTTCTACATGGTATTAAAGCTCAAGCTCTACTGAGCACATTGATGTCGATACATCATTCTTCCTCTATGACGGTGGCATGCCGGATCTAATTCTTTTTTTTTCCTTCTTCTTTACTAGTTTTTGTTTTTTGTCAATAAAAATCATACCTTCCTCTATAGTTCTACAAATCTTTAGAAATTAAATTTATTGAGAAATTTTTAGATTAATATTGTACTTTTTTTTAATAAGATAAAAAATTTATTTATTAATTAAAAAAAATTAGAGATCCAACCCAAATTAACTAATTCGAATAAATCAGAGTTCAACCCAATTTTAGAAGATCAAGCTTGATTTGTCTTCAGGTTAGTGTGCTGAAGCATGATAATTAGATTAAGTTAAACTTGAGTTGAGAGTTCTATCTCTTGGATTGAGCCTCAGTTCACCATCCAACCCGCTATGTGGGGCTTGGTAAACCCAATATCAGCAATTTAACATTTTTAATTATATATTTTTACATGTGTAAGCCCGCCTAGTGTGGATCAAACACTATTGCAACTATGTGGAGTTTGGGTAGGAGAGCAACTTAGCAACGTTTTTTTCAAGTGTTTTTTGACCCATCTACAAGTCTCTATGACACGAAAGTGGTCCCATGGCTTTAACTTATTATCTTGACTTGACTCGAAAGCAAAAGCGTGCATGTTACGCACCCAACTTAATTAGGAAGAAGGAAATTTAAGAGCCATGCCGTAAGAGTGGGGATCGGATGGTTTTAAGTGGTCTTGTGTTGACTAAAGGATATTTGGTCCACTTAGGGTCGACCCCCCCACATTCAAAATATGAGTAGTGTGGGAGTGACCTCAAGATTGAACTTCATATTGCACATCTTGATGTGAAAGTGGATAGGAATTATAGATTCTTTTTCACATGTATCTCGAGAAAAAGCATATATGATTTTCATACATGTTCATGTCAGGGTGTGCGATGTGAGGTTCAATCTTGAGGTCATTTCATCATTATTCTATAAAAAAAAAAGGGTTGATTTCTTAAAAAATATCTTTTATTCCAATACCAACTTTTTTTTTTTTATTTTATACTTTTAACATAAACATCATTTTATAGAATTTCTTTAAAAGAGTTCTTTACTAAAATTTGAAAGAAGAAACCCTACAAAAAAGGTGGGAGAACAAATGAGGGAATTTGATTTCAAAATCCATTTAAAAATTCTAGATTTCAAGATCCTTGCATGAATAAAACTACCCAATAAAATCATTTACCTATCTTTGAAGAGAACATAAGAAAAAAGAGTTGTGTTGGAGTGATCTCAAGATTATACCTCACATCGCACTTCCTGACGTGGAAGCGTGTAGGAATCAGATATGTTTTTCCACTCATATCTTGATGAAAAACATGAATGCTTCCTACACATTTACACATCAAGAAATTATGATGAGATGTACAATCTTGAGGTCACTTCAACATTATTTAAGAAAAAAAGATTTGACTTATTATTTTTAAGAGACTATTTAAAGGAAAAGAAATTAGTTTGATCACTCCTCCAAGTAAAATAAAGTACTAATTTAGAGAAGAATAAGAAGTATTGGGAGAAGAAATGAATTATCTTTCATCATTTCGAAGAAAAGAAAAGAGTTTCATAAAATTGTATGAAAAAGCAAAATTTTATTGAGTTGTCACACAAATATTTTTCGCATAGACTTTTCCGCCCAACCCTCAAAAGGTTTGCATTGTATGACACGTGCAACCTAATGAGGGTAATTTTATACATGTGGGAATCCCCTCAATACACATGGGTTAATGTGATTAGTCGGTCCTAAATCTTACGAGCATTATGATGAAAAAAGCAATTTTTTTTTTCTTCTAGGATATCATAGGAAAAAAAGAAAGAGAAAAAGGATGGACATCAATGTAAATTGTCTAGTTTGAAAGTAAAAGTTGGTGTGGCTATAAAAATTCTCTTTCTCATGCATCTTTTGATATCTGATTGAATCCAACGGTTAAAAATTGCTAATTTTGATGTGGGACCCACCAGAAGGTAATCCAAACAATCATACCGTAAGTATGGGATCAAAAAATTTCTTCGTTCAGTGTACACACGCATACAACGTAATTTTGAAACTTTTACTCTTTAATAGCTCAAAATTGCTCTCCTCTCAGAGAACCAACATCGATTTTCGCCTCTAAATTTTTTGTAAATTTATTTTTTCTATTTTGGAGAAATGCGGACGACATTTCTTAATGTCTGGTTTCTGATCTTGGTTTTGATCGCCGAGTTCTTGCCGCCTCCGGTGGTGTACTGTGGTTTTCCGGCGAGTATGACACTTGAGAGAACTTTTCCGGCGGACCTTAGAGTTGAATTGAGTGAACTCAGAGCTCGGGACAGGTCAAGACACGGCCGAATTTTGCAGAGCTTCGGTGGTGTCGTCAATTTCCCTGTCCTTGGTTCTTCCAATCCCAGCACACTCGGGTAATTTTGATTTTCTTTTTCAGTTTATTTCGTTATTTTATTTTATTTTTTCCTCTGGGTTTTTCCAATGTGGGTATTTGGGATTAATGGGTTTTTGGTGGTTCTTTGCTTGGTTTGTTTTTTGTTTGAATTTTTTATTGGGTTTGGAATTGATTTGGTTTTGATGTTGCTTTTTGGGTCTTCAGTTAATTTCATTCATTGTTTCTCAATTTATAATTTTTTTTTTTTTAAACATTGATTGGGTATTTAAGATTCTGTGTTTGTTTTCGTTTTTTCAGTTTATTTCGTTATTTATTTTTCAATTCATAATTTTTTTTTTCGTCTGGGTTTTTCCAATGTGGGTTTTGGGATTAATGGGTTTTTGGTTGTCCTTTGCTTGGTCTGTTTGCTTTTTTTGTTTACTTTGAATTGTTTATTGGGTTTGGAATTGATTTGGTTTTGATGTTGATTTTTTTGGGTCTTCAGTTAATTTCATTCGGTTTTTTTTTTTTTCAATCTATAATTCTTTTTCCCATTGTGGGTATTTAGAATTATGGGTTTTGGATGTTCTATGTTCTGTTTTTTTCCTTGAATTGTTTATTGGGTTTGGGATTGATTTGGTTTTGATGTTGGTTTTTGGGTCTTCAGTTAATTTCATTATTACTTTTTAAAAATTTATAACTTATTTTTTTCCCATTGTAGGTATTTAGGATTATGGGTTTTGGATGTTCTTTGTTTGTTTTTTTTTCCTTGAATTGCTTATTGGGTTTGGAATTTGATTTGGTTTTGATGTTATTTAGTTCAATCTACATTCACGTTCTTTCTCTTTTCAATGTAATTTTCATTTGAGGTGCATCAAGTTGATATTTTTAATGAATCTTTGATGTTATTGTATTGTTTTTTTTTTCTTTTTCAATTCTTGGTTTCTTTGTAGACTTTACTATACAAGAGTGAAGTTGGGTTCTCCTCCAAGAGAATTCAACGTGCAGATTGACACTGGAAGTGATGTATTATGGGTCGCTTGCAATCCCTGTGATAATTGCCCCGAATTGAGTGGCATAGGAGTAAATATTCTTTCTTTCCCCATTAAAATTTATACCAAAGAGAATTGATTTACAACTGAAATTCTTACTAAAAAAACGTGTGTTTGTCTATCTATTCAGATACAGCTTGGGTTCTTTGACCCGAGTAGCTCCACGTCAGCTTCTCTTGTTTCTTGTTCAGACCAAGCATGTTCTATAGCAGTTGAAACTGCTGAAATTGGTTGCTCATCTCAGAATTCACAATGCGCATATTTGTTAAAGTATGGGGATGGAAGTGGAACATCTGGGTATTTTGTATCGGACATGTTGTATTTCGATACAGTTGTTGGGGAGTCTTTGACAGGAAACTCTTCGGCTTCCATCATTTTTGGGTGGATATTTGTGACTTTTTCAAGATGGGGTTTTGTTCATTTTGGTGTTGTTGATTGGAACTTTTACGAGTGGGTTTGATGTTAAAAACAGGTGTAGCAACCATCAATCCGGGGACTTGACCAAGCCGAATAAAGCGGTTGATGGGATTTTTGGGTTTGGACAACAAGGTTTGTCTGTCATCTCCCAACTTTCTTCGCAAGGATTGGTTCCGAAAGTGTTCTCTCATTGCTTGGAAGGAAAGGACAATGGTGGGGGTAAATTGGTTCTTGGTGAGATTATGGAACCGGGTATCATTTATAGTCCTCTCGTTCCATCACAGTAAGACTCTTCTCCCCTACCATGTTTCTTTATTATTTATCTTCTCATCTACTTTAGTTTTTGTTTTGTTTTTTTATTTTTTATGAATGAAATAATTAATAATTTTATTAACAAAAGAATGGTCGAGATGACCATTCCAAAGGACAGCTACAATAGGACAAGAGACCACTTAAGAGTTTCCCAATCTTTTACAAACCCAATCCCATCTACCCACAAAGTCCTCAAAGTACACTCCCTTAGCTTCAACAAACACTAAACTCCAATGAAATTAAAATCCCAACACGTCAATGATGATCTCATGGTTGCTCCTCTCTTTTGCATCAAACACCCTTGCATTCCTTTCCTTCCATAGCCCCCAACAAACTACAAAAGGTACGAGACTCCACAACTTCCGCTTGAACACTAGGAATCCCACTCCCAAATGAGACCAACTATCAACAATAGCCCACACATTCCTCGGAAGGCAACCCAACACTCCAAACAAGCCGAGAAAGTAAGACCAAACCTTCGAAGCCACCTCACAGTGAAGGAGGACATGGTTCATCGACTCCCTGTCCTTTAGTTGTTTTGCCGTTAAGATCATGGTTAGATATGCAAGTATAGTGTTTTCTTCATATGTATTAAAAGAATGGATTCTTTAACCCATTCAATTTATATCTGGTAATTTTAGCAAAGCCATGCTCTTGTTGATTTATTAAAAAAATTTCTGGTTCATTTGAAGTCTAAAAAAATGCTAATTTGTGGGAAAATGTGCTTCCTTTCTGTCTCCTAAATTTCAGGCCTCATTATAGTTTGAATCTGCAGAGGATTGCTATTAATGAGCAAGATGTACCCATTGATCCGGCAGTGTTTGCAACATCAAGCAACCGAGGAACCATAGTTGATTCCGGAACAACTTTGGCATACCTTGCAGAAGAAGCTTATGATCCTTTCGTCAGTTCTGTAAGTTTTAGTAGTAAAATTTCATAATGTTATATAAACTTTAATCGTTTTAATTAGGTCTTGTTAGCATTGTGAGCTCCACCTCTTCTATTAATATGATTGTTCAACACTCGATTTAGTGTGCATCATAGAGAAGTTTTGTTAATTAGTAATATTAGATAACCACTCTGTATGTGATAACTTTATTGATGTATTCTTAAGTTGATTTCATCATGAATTCTTCTTATTTTTGTAGTTAACTCTCGCAGTTTCACAATTTGCAAGTTCTGTGCTTTCAGAAGGAAACCAATGTTTTGTGTTCTCCGGCAGGTCTTATTTCTAAATCTATGACTTGATTTGTCATCTTTGATCAGGGGCGGATAAGGCTCAATTTTTAAATAATTAAAACTATTTTTATGAAATAAGGAAGATTAGAAGATATTTAGTCATAAATTCATATTCTATTTAGATAATATATATTCAAATTCTTAAAAAATTAATTAGTTTAATTAAAATACTCAAATTCCTGAAACTATCCTCCAAGTAATATTGTTTATCTCGTGAGATATGTTAATCATGAGGTGCCGTGTAAATCCAATTCGTTGGTGAATGATACCTAGATGACTCGGGCGAGTCATCTCGGTATCAGACAAGATTTAAAACCATGTTTGGGATTGGATCATTTGGTGTCTATCCTAAGTCAACTTAACCAGTCTATATGATCTTGACCTGATTTGATGTTGACACCAGAGGGCCAAATCAAATCTAAGTGTCAAGATAAGTACAAGTCCATCCATTTGACGGATTTTTAAATCTGAGTTGGACCCATGTCAAAGGCTGAGTTAGGCCCAGTCCGATTCACGTAGGTGTTTTAACTCACCTTATGCCAATCAAGTCCAAGTCACCAATGTGTGTGATATCACTATCTACAACCTTTAAGAGAAGGATTGCCAATGATTAGTTGTTTATCTTAACCTTTGAAATGCATGTGTTGTACTCAGTGTCGATGATATATTTCCTCATGTTACTTTATACTTCGAGGGTGGTGCTTCTATGGTTTTGAAACCAAAGGACTATCTTATACAACAACCTTATGTCGTAAGTAGTTCAACTTGTTTCCTTAATTTTAGTTTTCCCATACTTCTAAGTATAGATTGAGTTTTTATATTGTCTGATCTTGCCAATGGAGTATTATAATTATTCTTCCACAAGTATTAATTGAAAATTGGTATTTTGTTGTTACAAGAATGACGCTACGATATGGTGCATTGGCTTTCTAAAAGCTCGGGATCAAGCAATAACAATTTTAGGAGGTTTGAGCATTGGACCGAAGGCTTATTTCATTGAATAATTTATATAAACTCTACTTGGAATAATTTTTTCCTCCTAGTGCCTCTTGACATAAATTTGAAATATTATGGTGTTCATTCAAGTTCAAGATCTTCATAATGGGAGACATACAGAAGTCTCCAAGAAGTGACACCATATCATCTGATTGTTTTGGTCATTTTACACTTGAGGTACTATTGGCACCCCCACTTTTACTCATTACACCCCCAATTAAAAATAAAGAAAATGAGTGAATGGTTGAGAATAAGTAAAAGTTTGGTAGCCAATAGAAGTTGTCTCATTTTTAGCTAGATTTCTGTGTTTTTTTTTTTTTGGGGGGGGGGGGGGGGGGTTTAAATTTATATAAGCCTAATCATAATCGTAAACAACTACTGAAATTGTTTGGACGAGTATTTTGTAATGTTGAGATTATAATGTAAGCCAAACCTTTGTAATGTTTGAAGAATGTGTTTTAATCTTTAATTGGGGTGATAAATAATTTGAGAAATTGGGGTGTAATAAATAAAAGTTGGGGTGCCAATAGAAATTCGAAGCTTTGACTTAAGGGTAGCCACAATCAGTTCCGTTATTGCATGAATTATTATCAAATTTAAGGTGCATCTTCCATTTCTTTTCTTCTGTTAAACTTCAACTAAAGTGAACGATAATTCTCTCTTTATTTCCAGAACTTGTTCTAAAAGATAAGATCATTGTGTATGATCTAGCTCGTCAACGCCTCGGATGGGCTGACTATGACTGTAAGTTCTGCATCACCTAATGTCTTTGATCTTTCTCCCACAAAGAATTCTCCTTATGTACATCTGTCCTTTTGTTATAACGTCTATTATTCAGGTTCATCATCTGTACACGTCTCCTTGACTTCGGGTAGGGATGCATTTGTCGACACGGGAGAGCTAAGTGTGAGCAGTTTATCACGGGATATGTTTGACAAACTGATGCCAACCTGCATTGTGTCTATCCTTACCTATGTCTTTGTGTTCACTGGGTTCGTATTTTTGTAACTTTTTTCAATTTCTTGGTGCACATCGTCTTTGCTCGATTTATTTATAAGAATAGATTTTAGTTTTGACAACGAAGTTTTAACTGTTATATTAATTAGTTTCAAGCCCATGATGAAAGTGCATTTAATGTTTAGAATAATGCTCAAATCATTGTGCGATTTTAACGAAAGAACTCTCGTTGGTTGGAGAGATTTTTTATATTAAAAAAAAAATGAGATTGTAAGAGATGAATGTATAGACGTGAGAGATTTGTAGGGATAAAGCGTAATATATGGTTTGATTGAAGAAATCTATAATAATAATAATAATAATAAAGTGAAAAAAAAAAAATGGATTTAGATTCAGTGATGGTGGTGATGCCATCGTCGAAGAATTACGCACCAAGATCAATGTGCTCAGTGGAGCTTGAGCTCTGATACCATGAAGAAATATGATTTATTGATAATTCTTGAATGAATATTACATGAATCCTGATAGGATATTTATCGGAATTACACATCAACCTAGATAAGGAAACTAACTTATATAAATTTTCTAATTTATTAGTACTTCCTAATGTAGAATATTCTAATTGATATTACTACATATATTATTCTCTAACCCTATCTTCCTTTTTAGATGAGATACATTAATGATACAATGTGTCTCATGTATCATAATAACTTACTTCCGGTTCTTTAACATAACAAAATCCAGTCAAATTTTCAGGACCATGAATCCTCAAATTGAATGGCCAGAAATCCCCAATCAATCTGATCAAACGAAATATTTAAGGACTAGTGGACCCACTAAGTTGTGGATATGGGTTTGTTGGGTAGATTATTAAATGTAGAATGGAAAGGAAGGAAGAGGAAATCCTATCATGACTCTTGAATTTTAATTTTCCAAGACTTTCTTACCTACTTGTGAAATTACAAATACTACCCATGAGTTTTGGTGTGTAGAATCTAGAATCTAATACTTAGTATTTAAACACCATCTAAAGTTACCCATGGATTAACATTTCTTGTGTCCCTTACAGCCATTAGTATCTCAATCAACATCTAATACTTACTAAAAATTTAAAGTCAGCCGAATGAATCTTTTTCCTTTGTTCAGAACCACATTTTCTATTATTGAAAGTTTGTTACTATCCACCTCATTCCCCAAACCCATGAAGATAGTTAAAAAAAAAAAAAAAAAAGAGTCGACATTTGATGAACTCGAACTCCAAAAATTATATTTTCCGATAGTAATTCTATGGACCATTGTATGTAACGTAGGTTCGGAGATTTGTTAACCGACAATTGGTGAACCAGCGGATTTATTTGCAGCTCTTTAGGAAATATTTTCTGAATGATACTTATAAAAATAAAATAAAATTGATAATAATCTCTGAACAATACTTTTTTCTGGTATTTCAAATACTCCATAGAGTACCCCAATATTCATATATTTTGATTAAAAGATAACATTAAAAAAAATCGATGATACTTCACTCATAGAACCAATTTCATTGCAAAACCCTCTTGGGACAACTAATTCTTTCCCCAATCAGATCATGACATGGGTGATCCAGAACCGAACTGAAAGTTTATCAAGTTGGATCCCTATTTGATCAGGTTCTTATTGAAACCCAAATCCTTGATCCAGATCCAAAGTTATTGGATCGAATTTTGCGTCTGGTCCGACCCATTTGGTAGGTCTACCTAACGGTGGGTCAAGTATTTAAGGGTCTGTTGGTCCAAAAGTTGTGCCATGTGGATTTCTTAGATAGAGTGGTAGACGCCCAGTATAAATTTTTTTTTTCTATTAATGGAAACAAATCCTGGATAGATTTTGTTTCCATAGATATTCTCACCTACTCCCATAAGTCAAAATCTATCCATGAGTTTGGTGCGTAGAATCTAGAATCTAAGGTTTCTATATAAACACCATCTAAATTCTCCAATAAACTCAAACACTTAAACTTGTGCCCCACCTTACATCCAATAGACCAAAAGCCATGAAGGTAGTACAAGAGACTTCAAAGCTCCTAAAGCCAATTTACCAAGGTGCACCACCATCCACCACGCTAACCTTCCATCTTAGTGTATTTGATAAGGCCGCATATGATGCACACATGCCCTTAATCTATGGCTATAGGGCCCCCACCCCTCCAAATTCATTACTCGAACTCGGGCTCCAAAAGCTTTTATCGGAGTATAGGGTGATGGCTGGAAGACTTGGCATGGACGAGGATGGTCAACGTATAATTCTACTAAATGATGAAGGTATGAGGTTCATTGAGGCATCGGTTGATTGCACCCTTGATGAGGTCATGCCCTTTGATCCATCACTAACGGTAAGCTTTTACTCTAGTGTGGATGGAATGGAAGAACTTGGTCAAGTTCAACTCACACGGTTCACTTGTGGGTCATTAGTTATAGGGTTTTCGACGAGCCACATGGTGACCGACGCTCATTCTGCGAGCCAATTTTTGGTTTCTTGGGGTCAAATTTGTCGGTGTCTTGAGATCGACCCACGACCCATTTATGACCGATCCATATTTCAGCCTCGAGACCCACCAATGTTTGAATTTGAGCATAGAGGTGTTGAGTTTCGAAAAAAGAAACTTGGTATGGATCATGTGGGTGGCAGTAGCATCATCTCTAAGCCATCACTAGGGGATGGCGTAGTGGTGCACAAAGTCCATTTCACATTGGACTTCATAACCCAACTCAAGGCAAAGGTTTCTTCGAATTGTGAAGCTAAGAAGCCTTATAGTACATTTCAAACTTTGGTGGCTCATTTGTGGAGAGCCATAACAAGAGCTCGGGAGTTAAATGAGTCGGATATGACCCATGTTAAGATCTCGGTGGATGGGCGTGCAAGGTTAAACCCGCCCATTCCCACCGAGTACTTTGGTAATGTGGTGCTTTGGGCTTACCCTAGATCTCAAGTGAAGGAGCTCTTGGAGCAGCCTTTGAGCCATGCGGTGAAGCTCGTAAATGAAGAAGTAGCGAAAGTGAACAATGACTACTTCAAATCGTTTATTGATTTTGCGAGTAATAAAGTTGATGAGGAGGATCTGGTGCCCACGACCGATATGAGTGATTCAATCACTTGCCCATATATTGAGGCTGATAGTTGGCTAAGGTTTCCCTTCAATGAACTTGATTTTGGTTGGGGGAAGCCATGTATTTTCATGCCTTCTTATATACCTTTGGTGGGCCAGCTTTATTTTGTTCCTCCCCTCACTGAAGAAGGTGGCATTGATGCTTATGTAACTTTGTTCCAACAACATTTGGCCTCCTTTCAAGAGATTTGCTTCTCCCTTAAAGATTGATCATGGTTTATAGGAGATTCATTGTAATAAGCTGTACATTAATACATCAAATCGTATATATTTGATCAAGTACTCAATAAGTTAGTTTGTCCTTTTGAGTGTATTTAAACTCATTGTAATACAAAATTATAAGGGTCATGGTTTTACATCTTGGTTTCATGTCTCGTATCGTTCGTGAATGTTCGGGAATGATCTTAGTGTAGAGAAATCGATCCAAGAACAACGAAGAAAGAAAAAATAATCAAAGATGAAATCATACACAAAATACATAGATTTTTACGTGGTTTCCTCAAGATTGAGATATGTCTGCGGATCACACTGATTCCTCTATGAAGAAAAAAAAATCATAATTACAGATTACCCCTTTCACTGAAAATAGATATATATACCCCCCAAGGAAAATCAAACTAGAATTTATATAATAACAGTGAAATTATAAAAATACTCTAGGGAAATTTCTTTGCTCCACTATGTTAAATGATGAACAGTACTCCTTCCTGACTAGTACCATCAAATTCCACAAACGATAACACTTAAGCATCTCGGATGGGAAACTGTTTTTTTTCCCTAGATTTGTGAACCAGAAAAAAGGAGAAGAAGAAAAAGGCTCATCTCGATTCTGAGTCTCATCTTGTTCATGAATGATACAGAGATGATTCGGGCATATGATCTTCATCCTGGACAATTTAAAAAAATTAATGTTGGAGTGATCTCAGTAGGGGACATCTTGACGTGCGCATGCCGTAGATGTGTTTTCTCCGAGATACGAGTAAAATGCATCTATAGACATGCACGTGCTACCACGTCAAGGCGTCCCCGTGAGGTCACTCCACCACGACTATTTTTAAAACCATGGTTAGAGTTGAAAATGGGTTGGGCCTGACTTAGAATATATTGAACCCAAGACTGAATCTAATTCAATTGTAGTTCAGCCCGAAACCTTTCATGGGACACTTTCAGGTCCACTGATTCTATAAATGTTTTTGGCACACCCCTTGGTGGGCCCACAGACTACAAACTAACCTAATACATGTGTGATCTTTTGTGAACATGAAAACTCTTGATTAAATCATGAAAGTAATAAAAGATAGAAGAAAAGAGCACATAACATAGCTTGATTTATATGATTTTGCTGTACATACACATCCAGGGATGAGATGATGAGAGTGATTCACTATGTCTTATAGAGCAATTACAGTCAAATTTTTTTCTAATACCTCTCTTAAAATCCTAGTTTTCTCTTCTTTTTTTTTTTCTTTCTAACCCCATTATATATATAGAGGAAAAGGTTATATGGACCAAAGGACCATACAAAAGCCTAGACCGAGGTCCTCACGTCACGTGGACTTTGGATCGTGAGTTACAAGCACTAGGTAATGCTTTCTCTTCATCAAAGTTGACAACTTTGAGTTATCTTGTAAAGGTCAGGTTTATTTGGTGGGATGGATCTACCCAGATCCGACCTGAACCTGATCCATTAACATCAAAGATATAGACAAAGGCCAAGTAAATTTGGGGAAAAAATAAACAAAAAAGATGTGAGACATTTTCAAAGAATAAATCCAATTGCAAGGGTTAGAAGGATTTCATATTTAATTCCTAGCTCTATCATTTAATCAAATAAACAACACATTTTTCCTCTTATTTCTATACAAAAGAAATGAAGATTTGTTAAGGTTAGGTTGGTTTCCGTTGACCACATTCTTTGACCATCAACGTTGACTTGTGTTGTCTAGATGCCACCTTCACCATATCCAATAGGGGCTAAGTGCTAGTATCGATCGATAATCAGGATTATCTCCAACATAGATCAAAATTTAGGGAATATCGATCAAAATTTAGGGGTGTATATCTAATATTTTTCAAAACTGAGAGGGGGCTAAATCACATATTACTTTTCAGTGCTTATGGGGCTTTGTTGCCAGTTTGAAAAACAAAAGAGCTATCTTCAATATTAATCAAAATAGAGGGGTTCTTAAAAAAAAACAAAAATCAGAGAGGGCTATGGCCTCCACTCGTCCCTATGTAGTTCCACCCTTGGTTATAAGTGATAACGAGTCTGCATGGGGTGCAAAGATTCATTAATACTTTAAAAAAAAATGATTTTAATTATGATGCATGATGTCAAAGGAAAATGATACTGTTATCATGATAAACATCAATATTAGACTTTTAAGGCTTTGTTTGGATTGAGAGAAGTGGAGAGAAGAGAAACTCGTTAAGAGAAGAGAAGAGAAGAGAAGAGAAGGAAAGGGAAGAAAAGAGAGACTTAATTTTTCTAAACCATTTTTGGATTGACAAGAGAGAACATAGGACAACTTTGAAATTTTAAAATATCTTAAAAGAGATCTAGGGGCAGAGTTGGTATTATAAAATATTTTAAAAGGCTTTCTCTCCAGTTCTCTCTTCTTTTTTCCACTTTTGGAGAGAAAGAACATTTTTTTCTCTCCTCTTCTCTCCGATTCATTCCTCTTATCTCCCCACTTAACAATCAAAACAGGAGAAATGGAGTGAAACTCATATATTTTCTCTTCTCTTCTCAATCCAAACACAACCTAAGATTTGATCTAGAATTTGATATGGGTGCTATGAGATACCCTACGCCTACCAATCAAAACCAGTTAGTTATTTTATAACATACCTTCTACAACACATCTTTATGCTTTGACTAAAATTCGATATACATAAGGTCTTAGATGCAATAGTACGAATAGAGAGTCAGTATAAGTCAATATTATATAATGACTAGAAGGTGGCATGTGCAAACGCACATGTATCAAAAGGGTTCATTTGTAATTTAAAACATTGATTGAAGGGTCTGGGAAAGTTACACATTAAAACAAAGGATAACTTTCTAATAATGAAAACTATTATAATATTGTACGGGCGTAGGTTTTTTTTTTTTTGTGTGACCAAAATAACCTTTTTATTTTTATTGTTCTCTTGTGGATATCCTCACTCTTCAGGTGAGCACAGTCACACGCACCACCCCCTTGGAAAGTCCTACGTGCAACTGGTTGAGTTGAGGATCAATCAAACCCTAGAGGGTGGGCCCAAGGAATTCATTGTTTTGTGAGGTTTTGAACTCTTGGTATATCCTTCCTAAGGAGCTTATCAAGGCTTAGCTAGCCACTAGACCAAACCATTGGGATTGACCAAAATGACCTTAATTATATTAAGTTTAAATGTAAAAGCGGGGAGCACTTGTGTCTTGTGAGATCCAAAATTTGGTGTCTAACCACTTCTACTCCACCTTTCTCTCATTATAATAGTAAAGATAAGCTCTTCTTTCTTTAGATTTATTATGATTATTTTAATCCCACTTAGTTTTGTGTATATCCATCTAATCTCAAGTTAGTAGATGACCAATCTTAGTTTGCATTTGTTAATTTAGGACTAAAACAATAACCTACTGGTGAGTTAATACTCACCATTATCATTTAACAACATAAATTGATAAAAAAAATTAAAAATTAAAAAATAAAATTAAGTTGATTTTGTTCACATGAGATCACTTATCAACCACTCTTGATTCTTATCAGCTTGAATTAGTAATTAATGATCTAGCATTGTCATAGCTTGGTTTTAATATTTTGCTTATATATATAAAGCTGGACCTACTTTTCTGGTCAAATATCATTTAAAACAGATTTTTTTTTTCCTATTAAAAAAGAAAAATTAATTACTGCAACATAATAATAAGATGGTCATTTTTTGAAAATGTTTTATTAAAATGGAGTTTGTAAATACACGAAACCTGCATTATGAAAAATCCTAATATATTGTTTATAATAAAGATCAACATTAAGAAACCATGAGCTTAGGATAAGATTCAAAATGAAAAATACTTTTTCAATGGTAGTTTTGGAGAAAATTAGAGATATCCGGGCGTTTTCAAATTGACGACATAACTTTCTGACTTTGGTCCTTAATGAAATTAAGATTAATGTAAAATGCCAAAATAACTCCATCTTTTCTAGGGCATAAAATGGGTTGGTTTTGTTTGACATCCGAGTGATCTGAAATCTAAATTTCACGGGTTTGGGTCCTTGGAGTAGATCTGAATAAAAAAATGGGTCGAATATGGTTTGATGCCCCAATATATCAGTCAGATACGAATTCATCCATATATCTACCCAGATCTGAATTATATATTACTTTGAAAATTATATTTTTAGATTTTTCAAAATATCCTTTTCAATATAACATAAATTCTTATAAAATAAAATGACTATACTAGTAAAATAAATTAGTATAGCAATTAACAACCAAGTACAAAGAAAAAATGTTGAACTATCCGGAATTACCTAACCCAAATCAAGCAATTTGGCTGGGTTAGATCCGGAATATGTGAAATTAAAATCAGTTGGATATGGTTTATTTAGTAGGATCCACGTAGGGTTCAGATACGTATTCGGATCTAAATATGGATATGAATCCAAGCCATTTTAAGCCTTAATCTTTTTCATCGTTAACCTCAAGATTTTATCTCTTTCAACTATCAAACCTCAAGAAAATGATTTTTTGGGGAGATTGAAGATAAGGACATTTTAGTCATTTTTGTTAGTGGCTGCCGTCTAAGGGTTATGTCATTAGTCATTTTTACGTACCCTTTTTCAAAAGGTTCAAACTCTTTATTTTTCAAGACAAATGTGTGTTAGGAAGACCATAGTTGGGCTGATGTCCATGCTCTTAGTATTTAAACAACACAATATCCGTAATGAGCTCAAACAAATCCTCCTTGTGCCCTTCATATCCAAGGCCAAAACCATGAAAGTGAGAAAGGAGAGCTCTAAGATTGTAAAGCCAATTTACAACGACGATCCTCCATTAACGAGTAATTACATTCCTCTAAGTGTGTTTGATAACGTTACATACGACACCCACATAGCTATAATCTATGCCTATAAACCACCAACCCCACAAAATTTAACAATAGAGCGAGGTCTTCAAAAGGCGTTATCGGAGTATAGAGAATGGGCAGGCAGGTTGGGTAGAAATTACAAAGGTGATGCTGTAATTCTACTCAACGACGAAGGCGTAAGGTTTGTCGAGGCTTCGGCAGATTGCACACTTGATCAAGCTATGCCCTTTAAGCCATCACAAGCATTATTAAGCCTTCACCCTAGTCTTAAGGGAGTAAAGGAATTGAAGCAAGTTCAGCTCACAAGGTTCACTTGTGGTTCATTAGTAGTAGGGATCACATCACACCACAAAGTGGCTGATGGGCAATCCACTAGCAGTTTCTTGGTTGCATGGGGCCAAGCATGTCGAGGCATCGAGATGAAGTCACGACCCTTTCATGATCGAACCATCTTTACCCCTCGAGATCCACTAAGGTTCCAATTCGAGCATAGAGGGGTGGAATTTACATACCCAATCGTAAAACCATTAGTCAATAATGTAACTGAATGTTTCTCCGATGATGTTCTTGTGCACAAGGTACATTTCACTTTAGAATTTCTTGCCAAAGTAAAGGCTAAGGCCTCTTCAGCTTGCGGTGGTAATAGGCCATATAGCACATTTGAGAGCTTGGTTGCTCATCTATGGCGGACCATAACGAAGGCTCGTGGGCTTAATGGGTTCGAGACAACACATGTTAGGATCTCGGTGAATGGACGTACAAGGTTGAACCCTCGCGTGCCCAATGAGTACTTTGGTAATTTGGTGCTTTGGGCATTCCCCATTGCTAAGGTTAAAGATCTTTTATGCAAACCATTATCCTTTGCGGCCAAGCTCATACACGATGCTGTTGCAAAGGTGAACGATAATTATTTCAAATCGTTCATTGATTTTGCAAACTACAAGGTAAGAGAAGAGGAAGATTTGGTGCCCACGGCCAACATGAATAAGTCGGTTTTGTGCCCAAACTTGGAAGTCGATTGTTGGCTACGAATTCCATTTTTGGACCTTGATTTCGGTGGGGGGAGCCCATATATTTTCATGCCATCTTATTTCCCAACAGAGGGCATGATGTTTTTGGTTCCTTCCTTCATAGGGGATGGAAGCATTGATGCTTTCATACCTTTGTTCAAGAAAAACTTGACTTCCTTCAAACAGATTTGTTACTTTCTAGACTGATTAAACTATGTTCTTGTTATAGGTTTAATGGTTTTTAATGGATTTGTAATCAGTTTCCCCTTCGCATATATGCATGTGTTGTGTTCTAGTTTAATATTTGTTGGAGGAAATTATTAAAACAACCATGCATTTTATGAAAATTACTGAATCAACCATTTTTCTTAATATATTAAACGTAAAGACTTTATGACTGAGCATCTATCAATCTGGCATATAACAGTACAATAATATTTATTCAAGTGTATTTAAATTGGTTTTGAACAATTTGATTTGTCCAAGATGAGATGACTCTTGACTCAAGTTCAAGATGGGCCCACTAATTTGAATGACTCTATGTGCAGTACTCAAGCCCGGTCCATGGATAATCATGAGGATGAAGACTTTAAGAAATTTTCAAAAGGGAGTATTGAAAGCTGAGGCCAATCATATTAGGCCGAGTTTTTTTTTTTGCTCATAGAAGAGTCAATTAGGATTTCACATAATTTGATCAACCAATCGCACAAACCCACTTATATTGAAGGCATTCTTAATTTACAAAATTACTCACATTAGGCTTCATGCGATTAATAAATTAAGATTCTGTGAAACCCCAGATTAATTTTTCTATTAAGCCTTTATTTCTTTCACAATTAGTGCAGATCCCCACCATTGCATGTCATTAGGGCCTTACCTTTGAATGATGAAGCTGGGTCACTAGTCTTCAAGTCTAGTCAAACTCGTCTCTTTCTCTTTTATGTATTGATGTGATACTTGTCAAACATTATTCAATGCTTAAGTTAGATTCACAGTTCTATCTATATGAATCAATCAAAATCTTATACTCACATCTCCTTTATATTTATTCCCCTTAAGAGCCATGCATGCATAGCACCTGAAGCAACACATGAATCCCATGTCGTACAATTGGGAGCAAAACGGGGAAATGGCCATACCTTGACATATGTACGTTACATATATTTACCCGTATAATAAGAATATATCTAATCTTTTATTTATTTATTTATTTTTAGTTTGCCATTCAGTTTTGATATTAGAATAAGGGAACTAAAACCATTGAAATGTCTTGGATCATGAAATTTCTAAATGGCAGATTCCAAAATTATCTTCCAAGCAATGAAAGGTATCTTTAGTCCCTAGGGTCATTGTTCTTTCTTGCCAATAAATCTTCTTCCATCCCAAGATCCTCTGCTTTGCCTTCTCTACAATACAAATTAAGCAAAACCATTAATAAATTTTAGAACCACCATCTTTGAAAATGAAAAAATTTCGTCCAAAAACATGTCAAATTCATATAAAACTCAAAGATTCCTATGTTTTACTGGTTTTTATTTATTTATTTATAGAATTTGTGGAAGGCCAAAATATGTAATGTGCCTCGAGATTCTCCGTGATCTGAGTTCTTTGAGCATCAGAGGTGCACTTAAGAAAACACTCTGATGCCCTATCTTTCTGACCCATTTCCCCATTATTATAAGTTTTAAAGCAATTAGCCCACTACTTCTCATAATAACTGTCCCATGATTTTAGCCCCCCTATCATGCCAATAATTTTACACAATTCTATAACTACCACACGATTGGTGGTATTATTTTATAATCATCTAGAGTAGCTTGTGGTTCGACTCTAGGGAGAGTTGTAATTCAATGCCGACTCGTGACTCTAATTTTTATAGCACGTATCTCAAGGTGACATGTGTAATTATGTTAAAGATATTGATTTATTAAACAATCCCCCAAAAGAAAAAAGAAGAAAAAAAAAAAAAAAAGAGCATCCCCTGTATTTTATTTTCTTTGCTAAAGACAATGCAATAATTACAAATGAGTTCAATCTTAATTAAGCTCAAACGTGACTGAAGTTCGAGTTCGGTAAGATATTAAAGGGTGAATTAGAAAACCCTCTAGTGCTGTCCTTTGGGTGAAAATCCAAACCCTTTTTCGCTTTTCAAGAAGAGTGCAAAATATTTTTGGGTTCGCCATTAACAAAGAATAGAGTGCTACCTTTCCATTTCAGATCATTGTATTCTGGGAGGCGTCACCTACGAACCGTTGGCACCAGAGTAGGGGCAAAATCTATATTAAGGAGATCACGTTCAACATGTAACCTTGATCTCAATTTATTTCTATAAATCGATAAGTTCTTTTTAATTTTCTCTATTTCTTAATTCTTTCTTTCCTAATATTTAATTTGGATTTGACTTACCTTCTCATTCAATTCTGTATTTGATTTATTTTCTAATAAAACTGTGCTCCACCCAACAACAAGTTACCTATAACTCAACCCATCTATCTTACCCCTTCAAATAAATAAGAAACTTCAGCTAAAGCTGATGGTCTATAATTTGTTCAAACTAGAAAAAACTAAAAGAAAGTTCGAAGGTAGCAAACTTTACAATATTTTGGTTGAACTCATGCTTATGTTCTACTCGAGTCTCTCATAGAATCCATTTTGTTCTTATTTACTACACTAAAAAGACCAATTGTACATTAATTACAAATGGGATTCAGTCCTAATTCAGTTTGAATGCAACTAATGTAATTCGAGTTCGATCACAACTAAACCCAACTCTCTGACCCTTTAAAAAAAAAAAAACAAGAAACTTCAGCTAAAGCTAATGGTCTATATAATTTATTCAAAGTAGAGAAACTGAAAGGAAGTTCAAAGGTTGGAAAATTTTTACAGGCTTATGCACTAAACAAGAGTTACTTGGTAGTGAGATATTCTTCGACTACATCATCTGAAACAGATCGCCTACTGACACAATTATGTTGATGATTCTCCTTTTCTTTCACCCATTTTCTCAGCTTTTGAAGTAATTTTGGTTTTTTATGGCTAATAGTCCTTATGGCCATACAAGAGTCACCATGATCGGTAACAGTTGACGAACTATCTGAATCATATTCTATGTTGTGATCTCTCTTTTCATCTTTTACTTCATATTCTAGTTCTACTTGATCTCCCTTTTGTACCTCTTCATCATGTTTTTGTTGCTCTTTGTACTTCAATACCTCATGCCTTAAGCACGCGTTGATCCATCGTAAATAAACCAATTCCTTGACCTCGGCAGCCCTATCCTCCATTGTAGTCTCTTCGACTTCAATCTGCAAAATTAAAATCTCAAATCAGCATTGGATTTCAATTATGGTCTACCTAAGAGGACCCTTAGATTTTTTTAAAATAAAGATTTAAACCTTTGATGTCAATGAAGCAGAGGTTTCTCCCAACTCTAGTTTCTCAACTAATTCTCTCTTCTCTTCCTCCAGTTGATTTACAACACCTTTAAGTTCCACAATTTCCTTCTCTAATTCCTTCATCATTTGTTCCCTCCTTTCCTTCTCTTCGTTAATTCTTGAAATCTCAGCTTCTCTAGCTCGCAACATCAATGTTTGTCGACAAAGAACACGAGAACGCTCTTTGTTTTTTCTCAAAAGCTTATTTACCTTCTCTTGGAGAACCCCATTCTCAAATATCTCAACCTCAAGTTTCTCTACAACTCTTAAGTATTCAACTACCATTGTTTCCATGGACTCAACAGTCAAACCCAAGAATTCGACATGCGCTATTTCAAATTCTAACATGTTTTGAAGCTCACCAAGAGCCAATTCCCGCTCTTTCAAGACACAACAACGAAGAACCCGTGCCCGTTCCTTGTCTTGAAAAGCACTTACCTTGCTCTTTAGGCCTAATATCTCTTCTTCTAAATTGGATCTCTCTTGAATTCTCAAACTTACTAACGAATCTGTGATTTGGGTACGTCCTTCTTCCTCTTCGTCTTCTTTACAAGGTAGAGATGTCGAATTGAGATCATGAGAGCTCTCTTGATCATCAAACTCTTCTTGAGAATCAGTGTCTTCTTTACAAGGTAGAGATGTTGAATTGAGATCATGAGAGCTCTCTTGATCATCAAACTCTTCTTGAGAACCAGTTTCGATGAGACAGACTTGATCTTCTGGTGGTGTACTTTTATTATGTGACTTTCTTCTAGTTGTGATCATGGAATAAATGAAACCAGTTAAAGAAAGAGCTAAAGGAATACCAGCTTTGAGAAGGATGGGCTTCATCAGCTCTGCTTTCCTTCCATTGTTCTCCATATGGAGGATTTGTTTTTTTGCAGTTTGGGTTGTTTTGATGAACAACAATTCACTAATAAAAAGTTGAGATTATTAAATTAATTCAATAATATAAAGCCAAGGTGAATTGAAATCTTTGTGTTATCTTTATCTTTGGCTTTCCTTTGTTTAGAGAAAAGTGCTCACGTTGCTTTTTGCCTACTCTATAGCCCCTATGCTTTTTATTCTTTCCCACTCTCTATGGTGGTGGGAATTTGATTCTTTTTTTTTTCTTCCCTTTAAACCATGGTGTCAAAAACAGGATTTTGGGATTGACTCTGCAGCTGCCCAGTCCCTTTAACCAGCCAAGTCAATCGTAAACTGATTACATTGATCGAACAAAAATCGATTAAGTGTTCTAAATCTTGGAAGTAATCTAATTTTTCCAATTAACGAAGTCTTTTTTTATTATTTATGGTATCAACACTCAGATTTTACCAAGTTAGTCAGCATCGTTGTAAAATTCTTTCCCACTCGGTAAGTAAAAATAACGTTAGTGAAATCAGTAAGTTGAGTGAAGCCATGCCTGATTAATGTTTAGGGTTGGATTTAGGCATGGGTGATACCGAGGAGCTTACTCCCTCTAAGAAATCAGAAAATCCTGAAACTTCTAACCCTACCGAAAGTGATTTATAGAAATTTCTCGGGAAAAATCAGGCTTCAACTCATGTCCAAGTGGATCCGACAAACCCATGTAAAAAAAAAAAAGTGAAGTCAAATATCCTTCACCAAACATCAAAATCTTAACAAATAGAATTACAAAAAATAAATAAGTAAAAGGAAAGAAAACATATCTTACTTCTCTACATTTAATTATTTGCCATTTACACAGTTTCTTGGTGACGCGCGACGTGAACATTGCATGGACAAAGCCAAATGAAAATGCAAGGAAACCAATCAAAAGATGATGCTGCTAGCATGACAATAAAATGGCCAGTTGGCCACACAAACACAAGGGAGATGAGGAGATGACAGTAGCGCTTACAAATTATTTGGTATCACAAGTATTTGATCAGAGACCAAGCAACAAGAGCGAGAATCACAATTCCAATGACTGCTAGCATCATACACATGCAGGAGCAACCACCCTTGGTGCGCTTGTTCAGAATCGCCAATCTCTTGTGCACCCGCTGCATCCACACCATAACAACAAAAATATTTTAATATAATATAACTCGTAAAATCGTACGTTATAAGATTGTATCAAACTACAATTTTGATTTCTTTCAATTAATTAAGGGATCATAAATGTGTCATTAAAAAAAATAGTATGAGTAACCTGTAATCGGGAGTCTGTTGAGTCCACATGTTGGTCCAAGGAATCCTGCATGGTGAGGGTAGCAACGTAAAATTCAGGAGTGCAGTATAGATTTCCGAAACAAGGAAATAAAGAAGAAGAACCACAAGACAAGCCAATGGAAGTCATACAATGAGTCTAGTATGCAGATTGAGTTCCTCATTGACAGCCAATGCAATATGTTTTGTACTTAATACCGTCTCCTCCAATTTCTCAAGGTCCTCATCTTGTTCTGTTTATTATATAGACACACACATCAGGAAAGCCTAAACAAGTAGGAAAATAAAAAGAAGGCAATTTTCTTTAAAATCACAATAAAGCACATGCCTTTCATAACTTGTCGTTGAAAACCAACAAGACCAGAGTTGTCCAACCCGGTGGTTCTACTCATGACATCAGCCGGCTTAATATCTTGTCCAAGCAAGCTGTTTCTATTGCCAAAGTTGGACATGTTCAGAGTGGAGGCCATTTGGTTGGCTTTCGATCTCAAATTTGCAATCATGTCCTGTCGTCGATGCTTCTCCTTCTCTGTTCTGCATATTACAATGAAAAACGGCATATCTAAACATCTGGAAAGGATCATATAGGTCCTACAAGTAACTTTCCATAGTAAACATGGGTGTACAGGTACAAAGTTTAGATTAAGAGACTATTAACAAAACAAACCAAGTAGGACGTTTATAGCCCTCTCAAGAAATGTTGGGTCATATCTTCAGTCAGAGAATATATCTTTCTATCTTTTCTTACTATGTTGTTTTCGGCCTCCCTCTGCCCTATTAAATCCATGGCTCGACTTGCAAATAAGGCAGTCCTTACTGCTGGTATTATTGGTATCGCGAATTTTCTTCGTTTTAGTTCCTATTGGAGCCACCCATCCATCTCAACAGTCTCATTTCTGTTAGTCTCATTCCATGGATGTGTTTCTTGACTGCCAAACATAAAGCATGGCCGGTCTAATTGTTGTCTTGTTAACTTTTCCTTTTGGTTTAATTGGTTGGTACATATCAACTACATAAAACAACAAAAGCACTCCCCCACTTTATCTATCACGCACTAATTATAGGGGTCACAAACTCATTAATCTCTCCATCATTGTGGATAATTGAACAGAAATAATGGAAGTAGTCTCTTTGGCTTATGACCAGCTTATCAACCTCAATTATCCCTAAGATTTTCCTTACTAAAGAGTTACATTGCATATATTCTATTTCAGTCCTACTTATCTTAAAAACCTTAACTAGTTACACTTAAATTTTAGTTTAGTATTCAGCTCCTCTCTAGTTTCATCAATCAACACTACATCTTGTAATATACAACACGGGACCTCTCCTTGAATTTAAGAAGTTAAATTCAAGACTGATCCGTGGTGCAAACCAATTATAATTTGAATCCATGGTGCAAACCAATAATAATTTGAATCACCATTGTCCGGCTCATAGCAAGCAAAATTCCTGGTGTGCACATCTGGAGCCCTCATCAATAGGCTTGGGAGGTGGGACCCATATGCATTGAAAAAGGGAATATATAGGAAAAGGCCTAGCTTTTTGAGCTGGCAATTTTTGTTCCAGAAAAACTTCTGCTAAGTACGTCAACACTTGAAGTTCACCAAACATCTTAAGAGAAAACAGGAATGCCATAGAATAGAACTGTTTATATCATCACCTCACCTTTCCATACAGCAACAAAACAGAAGATAATACCCAATATAGTTAGAAAAACATTACCAACACAATTAGAATCCAATGAGAATCTACAAGGAACTAACCATAGATAAAATAGCTGATATTGATGTACATACCATGACTTGAACTTCAAATCTTTTAGTTGAAGTGATGAAGTTGCTTCCAGTAAAGCAACCCAGTGATTGTATCATAGATAAAATTGGAATATTATTAAATTATGCAATCTTAAATGAACTAATAAAACTCAAGTTTACGCTCTTACAGTGGCTGCTTACTAGGAAGCTTTGACAAAAGAGACTGCAAGCTATCAAGTCTGGTCCCTAATATGGTAATCTTCCTTCGAATTGCAGATAAATGACGTTGAGTATCTGGTCCAGACGAAGGCAAGGAACCCCTTTCAGAAATCATGGCACTGATATCATCAGCAAGCTTGTTAGCTTCATTGAATTCCGTCATCCATGAGTCGGAAGAACGCGCCATGGCAGCTGCAAATTAACCAAATATAATAATATAATTAGAAAGTTTTGGCATACATTAATTATAAATGATCAGCTTGGATGCATTTGAACATTAACCATAATATCATGAAAGAAATATAAAAGAAAAATAATATAAAAAAGAACAATTCACATGTGATAAAAAGATCGCCGATAGATATGGAACTGAGGAAAAAACATGGCTCACAAGATGTATAATTTCAAGTAGGAATAGACAGTATTCATGCACATACAGAAATGACATTTTTATTGAGTGACACCTATAGGATATCTTTCACATCAATCTGCTGCTCTGTATGGTTCTCAGACCCTAAAAATTTCTTAAAATAGTTGCAAGGTTAAATATCCTTTCAATTGTCCTGTAAACCTTAATTGTGAAACAGTTTTACTCAAGGTCCCCACCCCAACAAAGCCCCAAAATCTCTATCCTACCCCAAATATCCCCTTCGCTCTATCACCAGCTATTGCCACTATCCTACCAGCATAGACACAGAACTTGTGAATTAAATCAACTTTATATTATCACATGTTTAACCATATGTTTATACTAATAGGATCTCTAAATAAAGAAAATTAATTTTCTTATTCATATCTAAGCATACAAAGCAATTACTTCCCGTATTATTGTATTTGGATAATTTCTAGATACCCCCTTGTTCCACATTTTAAAGAAGATGGTCCAAGGAACCAAGAATACTCCATATTGAAGTCATACATGGATAAAAATCTAAGATGAATCTTCCATTTATTAGATGGTAAATGACAAAAAAATTATTTGTAAAAACTTCAAGGCTAGAGGAAAAGCACAACGGCCAGAACCTGAGAACAAATGGGATAACATATAATTAGCACAACAGTTCTCATAATATAATATGTTACTGTGTCATAATATAACATATCTAAACTAACATCATTAATGCCGTTCCTCGTGCAATTGAGGTACTATCTAGAGCCATATGTATTTGGACATTTTCATATTACCTCAAATCTGCAATCCATGTTCTTCTAAGCCTTCCCCGATGTTCCTTCCTAGACCTTTCAACATGTAAATATCTCATTTTCAAAGATTTCATAGTATATCTTTGTTGTTGTAAATAAGCAAACTATCCCAATTAATTCTATAACATTTTATCACCTAGTGGGCCCATTCATAATTCCCTCGGATGCATTCAAACTCAGTGTTATCTTTCCTAGTATTTCCACTAATCCATCTCAACATCCTCATCTCACTTTCGCAAAGTCGAACATAATGTTTCTTGATTGCTCAACATTCTTCTTCAAAAGCATCGGTGTTCTTTTCATACAATAATATTTATTTCTTTTTTGATCGATAATCGTACAATAATATTTGCCCGGAGCATAAACAATGGGTGTTAGTCAAGCATTTAGAAAGCACATCTCCAATTGAGCCACTTAGTTCTAATTGTATGGGCAACCTTCCTCAACCGTTCCCTCATTATGGAAATCTAAACAAGATAGCCGAAATAATCACTCTAAGGTATCTTCTCGCCATCAATCTTAACCACGGCCTTATCTCTACACGTGCACTTGTCAAGTCTCTATAAAACTTATCAAATACTCTTTAATTTTAAGCCTTTTAAGTCCAAAACCCTAGTAAAAATAGCATTGAAAAAGCTTTTTTGGCAATTTTCGACTGACATTATTTTTTCATGATTGAATTCCGAAATAGCGAAACTCCGATTCCAACAAAAAAATTCTGCAAATTACATACAAAATGTATAATAATCACAATCAGCTCTCAACCAGGAAACAACAGAAAACAATTTAAAGACTTTAGGCTACACTAAATTCCAAATAATTCTCTGCCAATGTAACAAAAAATTTCTCCAATTACTTAGATAACAAGTAATTGTAACTTAGAACCACATTTTTGGTAATTGAAGCAAAGAATTGTAACAATTCACAAAGAATAACATCTAATGAATCCAATCAGAAAATACCCTAAATTAAAAACCCTAAAAATGAAACAAGAATCTCAATTAACCAACCCAATCCACCAAAACAAAATAGAGAAAAAACCCAAAATCAATCTTGTACCAATCCACCAAAACAGAAAAAAGAAAAAACCCAAAATCAATCTTGTAATGTAGTAATCAAAGATCGCAATTCTTCATCAGATCAAATTGATATTAAATTCAATAATAAAAGATAATCTGATAATTTTACCTCCTTATGGAATCAAGATTGAGGGATAAAAGGGGATCAATCAAGTCGATAAGGTAATCGTTTCGCCCTCTTTAATAAAAGAGAGAGAGAGAGTAGGCGACACGCGGTGGCGACAAATGAGATCGGCAGAGTTTGTCCACCCCTCCTCGTCCAGCTGAGAAAATTATTAAAGTACATAAAGTTCTCTATCCAAACACGGCGTGTTTTGTTCCAGAAAATACACCAAAGCGTGTGTTAACAATACCGCCGTACACGGTAGGTTACATGAGGCGGGAAATGTACGCGCGATACTCGTGTTACCTAACGGCATTATTACCAATATGCATGGTTTTTAAACTCGGTATAACGTCTCGTCTCATCTCATGAAGCTCTGATACCGAGTTGACTCGGACGACACGTCTCAGCTCGTTCGACATTGAGACAATGGTTTTTAACCATTTAAAAAATCTGAAAATTTTTGAAAAAATTCAGAAATAATTCCTATAAAAAAAATGAATCCAAAAAAATATAGAATTAAAAAAAAATCGATTTGATAGTAAAAAAAATTGAGGGTTGAGGTTTTAACTCGTTTGTATCGATTAACTTGGACGAGATTTTCAAAATCTCGTTCGATATGTCTCGTTTAACTCTCGAGTTAAATCATTACTGCATTATCTCATTTGTATCACCCGAGATACTCAAAAATATCGTTCGAGACGACTCACTTATCTCACAATACGATGTCGTCTCATAACACTTTGTGAGTTGGTCTCATTGGACTCTAATACCGAGTTAACTCGGGCAATACATATCGGTCTTGGATGAGTTTAAAAACCATGGCCATGTGTGAGAGTGAAATTACTGACCCAGACATAATAATGGAAAAAAATAAAAAGCCTTCCTAAGTCTCATCCATAGTCAAGAAGATTTCGAGATTCGTAAATCAAGTTCTTGATATTCTTAACAAATCTCAAGTTCTTGTTTTACGCATCTCAAGGCCTTTTAGTAAGTTATTTATTTTATAGCCATTTTTGTATTTACTAAATTTTACATAATGGATATTTTATGTACGAGTTATACTTTGAAAAGAATAATGCTGAAGTGACCTCGATCTCGAATCTCATATCGCACTTCTTGACGTGAAAGTGTATGAGAATCATAGATACTTTTCATCGAAATACGAGTGAAAAAGCATCTATGATTCCTATCCACTTTCACGTTAAGAAGTGTAATATGAGGTTCCAGCTTGAGATCATTCCAAGACAACTCTTTTGAAAATAAGGGTATAAAGGTAAATTTAATTAAATAACTATGTTCTTGTTATAGGTTTAATGGTTTTTAATGGATTTGTAATCAGTTTCCCCTTCGCATATATGCATGTGTTGTGTTCTAGTTTAATATTTGTTGGAGGAAATTATTTAAACAACCATGCATTTTATGAAAATTACTGAATCAACCATTTTTCTTAATATATTAAACGTGAAGACTTTATGACTGAGCATCTATCAATCTGGCATATAACAGTACAATAATATTTATTCAAGTGTATTTAAATTGGTTTTGAACAATTTGATTTGTCCAAGATGAGATGACTCTTGACTCAAGTTCAAGATGGCCCACTAATTGAATGACTCTAAGGTGATATTTGTTTGCGCTATTTTTCAGTGCTTATTGCTGAAAAAAATTAAATTCAGCACTTTTGTCAAAATAGCGCGTTTGTTTACGTGTATTTATTGCTGAAAATAAGTGAAAAAAATTCAGCACTATTTTGATGTTGAAAAAAAGTGCTAAAGCGGTAAGCACTTCGCTTTTTTCAACACGGACAAGTATGCCCTTATTCTTAAAAGGATATTACATCTTATATCCCATGGATAAGTATTTAAACACCCCACAAATTAATAAATCCACACCATAGCTAAATTATTTTATCTTATATAGGTTAAAAGTTTTGGAATGAGTTGATTTTTGGTGAGGATGATCTCTACAATGAGGAGATCATCGTCACAAAAAATTAGCATGTCTTGAAACTTCTAACCCTATCAAAACAAGTTCAAGAACCGTAAATTGTCCATTTTTTTTTTTTTTTTTGAAAACTATTTTTAATGAGTTAGAAGTTTCAAAATAGACTGATTTTTGGTGAGGATGATCTCTAGACCATATAGATTATCCTCACTAAAAATTTTCCCATTCCAGAAACTTTAACCCATATAAAACAAAACAAAAAATGGCTATAGTGTGGATTGCCCTTATTAATTCATAGGGTGCTTTTATAATTACATATCCTTCATTTCCATCGAAAATTATTCATCCAAAATTAAGTTCTTTTAAAGTTGATTTCAAATTTTGGTGACTTGTATGACATTATTATTTTTAATTTGAAATTTGTGGATTTTTATAAATAGAAATTATTATTTATAAATTAAAGATTTGAGTATTATTTATTATTTATAAATAAATTGTATTTTAATTTTATAAGAAATAATATATTTTATTGTGTTTGATAATAAATAAGCATTTGAAACATGTAAACAATGTATAATATGATTGTAAGGGTAAAAAAGACAATTTATCAATTTCAGCAATGTGTAACAAACATGATTCAGCATCTAAACAAACAACTTTTTCAATACTTAAATTCAGCGCTTAATGCTATTCAGCACTTATTTTTTTCAGTTTAACAAACAACACCTAAGTGTAGTACTCAAGCCCGGTCCATGGATAATCATGAGGATGAAGACTTTAAGAAATTTTCAAAAGGGAGTATTGAAAGCTGAGGCCAATCATATTAGGCCGAGTTTTTTTTTGCTTATAGAAGAGTCAATTAGGTTTTCACATAACTCCGGATCAACCAATCGCATGAACCCACTTATATTGAAGGCATTCCTAATTTACAAAACTACCCACATTAGGCTTCATGTGATTAATAAATCAAGATTCTATGAATCACTAGACTTTTCTATTAAGCCTTTATTTCTTTCACAACTAGTGTAGATCCCCACCATTGCATGCCATTAGGGCCTTACCTTTGAATGATGAAGCTGGGTCACTAGTACTTCAAGTCTAGTCAAACTAGTCTTCTTCTCTTTTATGCATTGATGTGATATTTGTCAAACATTATTCAATGCTTAAGTCAGATTCACAGTTCTATATATATGAATCAATCAAAATCTTATACTCACATCTCCTTTATATTTATTCCCCTTAAGAGCCATGCATGCGTAACACCCGAAGCAACACATGGATCCCATGTCGTACAATTGGGAACAGAATGGGAAAATGGCCGTACCCTGACATATGTATGTTACATATATTTACCTGTATAATAAGGATATATCTAATCCTTTATTTATTTATTTATTTTTAGTTTGCCATTCAGTTTTGAGATTAGAATAATGGGACTAAACCATTGAAATGTCTTGGATCATGAAATTTCTAAATGGCAGATTCCAAAATTTTCTTCCAAGCAATGAAAGGTATCTTTAGTACCTAGGGTCATTGTTCTTTCTTGCCAATAAATCTTCTTCCATCCCAAGATCCTCTGCTTTGCCTCCTCTATAATACAAATTAAGCAGAACCATTAATAAATTTTAGAACCATCATCATCTTTGTAAATGAAAAAATTTCGTCCAAAAACATGTCAAATTCATATAAAACTCAAAGATTCCTATGTTTTACTGGTTTTTATTTATTTATTTATAGAATTTGTGGAAGGCCAAAATATGTAATATGCCTCGAGATTCACCGTGATCTGAGTTCTTTGAGCATCAGAGGTGCACTTAAGAAAACACTCTGATGCCCTATCTTTCTGACCCATTTCCCCATTATTATAAGTTTTAAAGCAATTAGCCCATTACTTCTCATAGTCACTGTCCCATGATTTTAGCCCCCTACCATGCCAATAATTTTACACAATTCTATAACTACCACAGGATTGGTGGTATTATTTTACAATCATCTAGAGTGGCTTGTGGTTCGACTCTAGAGAGAGTTGTAACTCAATGCCGACTCCTGACTCTAACTTTTATAGCATGTATCTCAAGGTGACATGTGTAATTATGTTAAAGATATTGATTTATTAAACAATCCCCCAAAAGAAAAAAGAAAAAAAAAAAAAAAAGCATCCCCTGTATTTTTATTTTACTTTTTGCTAAAAAGACAATGCAATAATTACAAATGAGTTCAATCTTAATTAAGCTCAAACGTGACTGAAGTTCGAGTTCGTTAAGATATTAAAGGGTGAATTAGAAAACCCTCTAGTGCTGTCCTTTGGGTGAAAATTCAAACCCTTTTTTGCTTTTTAAGAAGAGTACAAAATATTTTTGGATTCGCCATTAACAAAGAATAGAGTGCTACCTTTCCATTTCAGATCATTGTATTCTGGGAGGCGTCGCCTATGAACCATTGGCACTAGAGAAGAAGGGGCAAAATCTATCTTAAGGAGATCACGTTCAACATGTAACCTTGATCTCAATTTATTTCTATAAATCGATAAGTTCTTTTTAATTTTCTCTATTTCTTAATTCTTTTTTTCCTAATATTTAATTTGGATTTGACTTACCTTCTCATTCAATTCTGTATTTGATTTATTTTCTAATAAAACTGTGCTCCACCCAACAATAAGTTACCTATAACTCAACCCATCTATCTTACCCCTTCAAATAAATAAGAAACTTCAGCTAAAGCTGATGGTCTATAATTTGTTCAAACTAGAAAAAACTAAAAGAAAGTTCGAAGGTAGCAAACTTTACAATATTTTGGTTGAACTCATGCTTATGTTCTACTCGAGTCTCTCATAGAATCCATTTTGTTCTTATTTACTACGCTAAAAAGAACAATTGTACATTAATTACAAATGGGATTCAGTCCTAATTCAGTTCCAATGCAACTAATGTAATTCGAGTTCGATCACAACTAAACCCAACTCTCTGACCCTTTAAAAAAAAAAAAAAACTTCAGCTAAAGCTAATGGTCTGTATAATTTGTTCAAAGTAGAGAAACTGAAAGGAAGTTCAAAGGTTGAAAATTTTTACAAGCTTATGCACTAAACAAGAGTTACTTGGTAGTGAGATATTCTTCGACTACATCATCTGAAACAGATCGCCTACTGACACAATTATGTTGATGATTCTCCTTTTCTTTCACCCATTTTCTCAGCTTTTGAAGTAATTTTGGTTTTTTATGGCTAATAGTCCTTATGGCCATACAAGAGTCACCATGATCGGTAACAGTTGACGAACTATCTGAATCGTATTCTACGTTGTGATCTCTCTTTTCATCTTTCACTTCATATTCTAGTTCTACTTGATCTCCCTTTTGTACCTCTTCATCATGTCTTTCTTGTTCTTTGTACTTCAATACCTCATGTCTTAAGCACGCGTTGATCCATCGTAAATAAACCAATTCCTTGACCTCGGCAGCCCTATCCTCCATTGTCGTCTCTTCAACTTCAATCTGCAAAATTAAAATCTCAAATCAGCATTGGATGTCAATTATGGTCTACTTAAGAGGACCCTTAGATTTTTTTTTTTAATAAAGATTTAAACCTTTGATGTCATTGAAGCAGAGGTTTCTCCCAACTCTAGTTTCTCAACTAATTCTCTCTTCTCTTCCTCCAATTGATTTACAACACCTTTAAGTTCCACAATTTCTTTCTCTAATTCCTTCATCATTTGTTCCCTCCTTTCCTTCTCTTCGTTAATTCTTGAAATCTCAGCTTCTATAGCTCGCAACATCAATGTTTGGCGACAAAGAACACGAGAACGCTCTTTGTTTTTTTTCAAAAGCTTATTTACCTTCTCTTGGAGAACCCCATTCTCAAATATCTCAACCTCAAGTTTCTCTACAACTCTTAAGTATTCAACTACCATAGTTTCCATGGACTCAACAGTCAAACCCAAGAATTCGACATGCGCTATTTCAAATTCTAACATGTTTTGAAGCTCACTAAGAGCCAATTCCCGCTCTTTCAAGACACAACAACGAAGAACCCGTGCCTCAAGCTCCCGTTCCTTGTCTTGAAAAGCACTTACCTTGCTCTTTAGGCCTAATATCTCTTCTTCTAAATTGGGTCTCTCTTGAATTCTCAAACTTACTAATGAATCTGTGATTTGGGTACGTCCTTCTTCCTCTTCGTCTTCTTTACAAGGTAGAGATGTCGAATTGAGATCATGAGAGCTCTCTTGATCATCAAACTCTTCTTGAGAATCAGTGTCTTCTTTACAAGGTAGAGATATCGAATTGAGATCATGAGAGCTCTCTAGATCATCAAACTCTTCTTGAGAACCAGTTTCGATGAGACAGACTTGATCTTCTGGTGGTGTACTTTTATTATGTGACTTTCTTCTAGTTGTGATCATAGAATAAATGAAACCAGTTAAAGAAAGAGCTAAAGGAATACCAGCTTTGAGAAGGATGGGCTTCATCAGCTCTGCTTTCCTTCCATTGTTCTCCATATGGAGGATTTGTTTTTTTGCAGTTTGGGTTGTTTGGATGAACAACAATTCACTAATAAAAAGTTGAGATTATTAAATTAATTCAATAATATAAAGCCAAGGAGAATTGAAATCTTTGTGTTATCTTTATCTTCGGCTTTCCTTTGTTAGAGAAAAGTGCTCACGTTGCTTTTTGCCTACTCCATGGCCCCTACGCTTTTTATTCTTTCCCACTCTCTATGGTGGTGGGAATTTGATTCTTTTTTTTTTCTTCCCTTTAAACCATGGTGTCAAAAACAGGATTTTGGGATTCACTCTGCAGCTGCCCAGTCCCTTTAACCGGCCGAGTCAATCGTAAACTGATTACATTGATCGAACAAAAATCGATTTAGTGTTTTAAATCTTGGAAGTAATCTAATTTTTCCAATTAACGAAGTCTTTTTTTATATTATTTTTGTTCCCGTGAGGGTGGATTTTGAACCCAGGTTTATGGTATCAACACTCAGATTTTACCAAGTTAGTCAGCAACTTTGTAAAATTCTTTCCCACTCGGTAAGTAAAAATAACTTTAGTGAAATCAGTAAGTTGAATGAAGCCATGCCTGATTAATGTTTAGGGTTGGATTTAGGCTTGGGCGATACCGAGGAGCTTACTCCCTCTAAGAAATCAGAAAATCCTGAAACTTCTAACCCTACCGAAAGTGATTTATAGAAATTTCTTGGGAAAAATCAGGCTTCAACTCATGTCCAAGTGGATCCGACAAACCCATGTAAAAAAAAAAGTGAAGTCAAATATCCTTCACCAAACATCAAAATCTTAACAAATAGAATTACAAAAAATAAATAAGTAAAAGGAAAGAAAACATATCTTACTTCTCTACATTTATTATTTGCCATTTACACAGTTTCTTGGTGACGCGTGACGTGAACATTGCATGGACAAAGCCAAATGAAAATGCAAGGAAACCAATCAAAAGATGATGCTGCTAGCATGACAATAAAATGGCCAGTTGGCCACACAAACACAAGGGAGATGAGGAGATGACAGTAGCACTTACAAATTATTTGGTATCACAAGTATTTGATCAGAGACCAAGCAACAAGAGCGAGAATCACATGCAGGAGCAACCACCCTTGGTGCGCTTGTTCAGAATCACCAATCTCTTGTGAACCCTCTGCATCCACATCATAACAACAAAAATATTTTAATATAATATAACTCGTAAAATCGTACGTTGTAAGATTGTATCAAACTACAATTTTAATTTCTTTCAATTAATTAAGGGATCATAGATGTGTCCTTAAAAAAAATAGTATGAGTAACCTGTAATCGGGAGTCTGTTGAGTCCAGATGTTGGTCCAAGGAATCCTGCATGGTGAGGGTAGCAACGTAAAATTCAGGAGTGCAGTATAGATTTCCGAAACAAGGAAATAAAGAAGAAGAACCACAAGACAAGCCAATGGAAGTCATACAATGAGTCTAGCATGCAGATTGAGTTCCGCATTGACAGCCAATGCAATATGTTTTGTACTTAATACCGTCTCCTCCAATTTCTCAAGGTCCTCATCTTGTTCTGTTTCTTATATAGACACACACATCAGGAAAGCCTAAACAAGTAGGAAAATAAAAAGAAGGCAATTTTCTTTAAAATCACGATAAAGCACATGCCTTTCATAACTTGTCGTTGAAAAGCAACAAGACCAGAGTTGTCCAATCCGGTTGTTCTACTCATGACATCAGCCGGCTTAATATCTTGTCCAAGCAAGCTGTTTCTATTGCCAAAGTTGGACATGTTCAGAGTGGAGGCCATTTGGTTGGCTTTCGATCTCAAATTTGCAATCATGTCCTGTCGTCGATGCTTCTCCTTCTCTGTTCTGCATATTACAATGAAAAACGGCATATCTAAACTTCTGGAAAGGATCATAAAGGTCCTACGAGTAACTTTCCATAGTAAACATGGGTGTACAGGTACAAAGTTTAGACTAAGAGACTATTAACAAAACAAACCAAGTAGGACGTTTATAGCCCTCTCAAGAAATGTTGGGCCATATCTTCAGTCAGAGAATATATCTTTCTATCTTTTCTTACTATGTTGTTTTCGGCCTCCCTCTGCCCTTTTAAATCCATGGCTCGACTTGCAAATAAGGCAGTCCTTACTGCTGGTATTATTGGTCATCACGAATTTTCTTCGTTTTAGTTCTTATTGGAGCCACCCATCCATCTCAACAGTCTCATTTCTGTTACTCTCATTCCATGGATGTGTTTCTTGACTGCCAAACATAAAGCATGGCCGGTCTAATTGTTGTCTTGTTAACTTTTCCTTTTGGTTTAATTGGTTGGTACATATCAACATCATAAAACAACAAAAGCACTCCCCCACTTTATCTATCACGCACTAATTATAGGGGTCACAAACTCATTAATCTCTCCATCATTGTGGATAATTGAACAGAAATAATGGAAGTACTCTCTTTGGCTTATGACCAGCCTATCAACCTCAATTATCCCTAAGATTTCCCTTACTAAAGAGTTACATTGCATATATTCTATTTCAGTCCTACTTATCTTAAAAACCTTAACTAGTTACGCCTAAATTTTAGTTTAGTATTCAGCTCCTCTCTAGTTTCATCAATCAACACTACATCTTGTAATATACAACACGGGACCTCTCCTTGAATTTAAGAATTTAAATTCAAGACTGATCCGTGGTGCAAACCAATTATAATTTGAATCACCATTGTCCGGCTCATAGCAAGCAAAATTCCTGGTGTGCACATCTGGAGCCCTCATCAATAGGCTTGGGAGGTGGGACCCATATGCATTGAAAAAGGGAATATATAGGAAAAGGCCTAGCTTTTTGAGCTGGCAATTTTTGTTCCAGAAAAACTTCTGCTAAGTACGTCAACACTTGAAGTTCACCAAACATCTTAAGAGAAAACAGGAATGCCATAGAATAGAACTGTTTATATCATCACCTCACCTTTCCATACAGCAACAAAACAGAAGATAATACCCAATATAGTTAGAAAAACATTACCAACACAATTAGAATCCAATGAGAATCTACAAGGAACTAACCATAGATAAAATAGCTGATATTGATGTGCATACCATGACTTGAACTTCAAATGTTTTAGTTGAAGTTGCTTCCAGTAAAGTAACCCAGTGATTGTATCATAGATAAAATTGGAATATTATTAAATTATGAAATCTTAAATGAACTAATAAAACTCAAGTTTACGCTCTTACAGTGGCTGCTTACTAGGAAGCTTTGACAAAAGAGACTGCAAGCTATCAAGTCTGGTCCCTAATATGGTAATCTTCCTTCGAATTGCAGATAAATGACGTTGAGTATCTGGTCCAGACGAAGGCAAGGAACCCCTTTCAGAAATCATGGCACTGATATCATCAGCAAGCTTGTTAGCTTCATTGAATTCCGTCATCCATGAGTCGGAAGAACGAGCCATGGCAGCTGCAAATTAACCAAATATAATAATATAATTAGAAAGTTTTGGCATACATTAATTATAAATGATCAGCTTGGATGCATTTGAACATTAACCATAATATCATGAAAGAAATATAAAAGAAAAATAATATAAAAAAGAACAATTCACATGTGATAAAAAGATCGCCGATAGATATGGAACTGAGGAAAAAACATGGCTCACAAGATGTATAATTTCAAGTAGGAATAGACAGTATTCATGCACATGCAGAAATGACATTTTTATTAAGTGACACCTATAGGATGTCTTTCACATCAATCTGCTGCTCTGTATGGTTCTCAGACCCTAAAAATTTCTTAAAATAGTTGCAAGGTTAAATATCCTTTCAATTGTCCTGTAAAAACCTTAATTGTGAAACAGTTTTACTCAAGGTCCCCACCCCAACAAAGCCCCAACATCTCTATCCTACCCCAAATATCCCCTTCGCTCTATCCCCAGCTATTGCCACTATCCTACCAGCATAGACACAGAACTTGTGAATTAAATCAACTTTATATTATCACATGTTTAACCATATGTTTATACTAATAGGATCTCTAAATAAAGAAAATTAATTTTCTTATTCATATCTAAGCATACAAAGCAATTACTTCCCGTATAATTGTATTTGGATAATTTCTAGATACCCCCTTGTTCCACATTTTAAAGAAGATGGTCAAAGGAACCAAGAATACTCCATATTGAAGTCATACATGGATAAAAATCTAAGATGAATCTTCCATTTATCAGATGGTAAATGAAAAAAAAATTATTTGTAAAAACTTCAAGGCTAGAGGAAAAGCACAACAGCCAGAACCTGAGAACAAATGGGATAACATATAATTAGCACAACAGTTCTCATAATATAATATGTTACTGTGTCATAATATAACATATCTAAACTAACATCATTAATGCCGTTCCTCGTGCAATTGAGGTACTATCTAGAGCCATATGTATTTGGACATTTTCATATTACCTCAAATCTGGAATCCATGTTCTTCTAAGCCTTCCCCCATGTCCCTTCCTAGACCTTTCAACATGTAAATATCTCATTTTCAAAGATTTCATAGTCTATCTTTGTTGTTGTAAATAAGCAAACTATCCCAATTAATTCTATAACATTTTATCACCTAGTGGGCCTATTCATAATTCCCTCGGATGCATTCAAACCCAATGTTATCTTTCCTAGTATTTCCACTAATCCATCTCAACATCCTCATCTCACTTACGCAAAGTCGAACATAATGTTTCTTGATTGCTCAACATTCTTCTTCAATAGCATCGGTGTTCTTGTCATACAATAATATTTATTTCTTTTTTGATCGATAATCGTACAATGATATTTGCCAAGAGCATAAACAATGGGTGTTAGTCAAGCATTAAGAAAGCACATCTCCAATTTAGCCACTTAGTTCTAATTGTATGGGCAACCTTCCTCAACCGTTCCCTCATTATGGAAATCTAAACAAGATAGCCAAAATAATCACTCTAAGTTATCTTCTCGCCATCAATCTTAACCACGGTCTTATCTCTACACGTGCACTTGTCAAGTCTCTATAAAACTTAATCAAATACTCTTTAATTTTAGCCTTTAAGTCCCAAACCCTAGTAAAAATAGCATTGAAAAAGCTTTTGTGGCCATTTTCGACTGACATTAATTTTTCATGATTGAATTCTGAAATAGAGAAACTCTGATTCCAACAAAAAAATCACACAAATTACATACAAAATGTATAATAATCACAATCAGCTCTCAACCAGGAGACAACAGAAAAAAAATTTAAAAACTTTAGGCTACACTAAATTCCAAATAATTCTCTGCCAATGTAACAAAAAATTTCTCCAATTACTTACATAACAAGTAATTGTAACTTAGAACCACATTTTTGGTAATTGAAGCAAAGAATTGTAACAATTCACAAAGAATAACATCTAATGAATCCAATCAGAAAATACCCTAAATTAAAAACCCTAAAAATGAAACAAGAATCTCAATTAACCAACCCAATCCACCAAAACAAAAAAGAGAAAAAACCCTAAATCAATCTTGTAATGTAGTAATCAAAGATCGCAATTCTTCATCAGATCAAATTGATATTAAATTCAATAATAAAAGATAATCTGATAATTTTACCTCCTTATGGAATCAAGATTGAGGGATAAAAGGGGATCAATCAAGTCGATAAGGTAATCGTTTCGCCCTCTTTAATAAGAGAGAGAGAGAGTAGGCGACACGCGGTGGCGACAAATGAGATCGGCAGAGTTTGTTCGCCCCTCCTCGTCCATCTGAGAAAATTATTAAAGTATATACAGTTCTCTATCCAAACACGGCGTGTTTTGTTCCAGAAAATACACCTAAGCGTGTGTTAACATTACCGCCGTACACGGTAGGTTACATGAGGCGGGAAATGCACGCGCGATACTCGTGTTACTTAACGGCACTATTACCTATCTAGGAAAATACCAAAACAGCCATGTGCATGGTTTTTAAACTTGGTATTACGTCTCGTCTCGTTCAGCTTGGATATCGAGTTGACTCAGATGCTACGTCTCATCTCATTCAACATTGAGATAATGGTTTTTAACCATTTAAAAAATCTGAAAAGTTTTGAAAAAATTCAAAAATAATTCCTAGAAAAAAATGAATCTAAAAAAATATAAAATTAAAAAAAGTCGATTTGGGAGTGAAAGAATTGAGGGTTAAGATTTTAACTCGTTTATATCGATTAACTCGGACAAGATTTTGAAAATCTCGTCCGATACATCTCATTTAACTCGCGAGTTAAATCATTACTGCATTGTCTCGTTTGTATCACCCGAGATAATCGAAAATATTGTTCGAGACAATTCACTTATCTCACGATACGCTGTTGTCTCATAACACTTTGTGAGTTGGTCTCATTGGACTCCAATACCGAGTTAACTCGGGCAATACATCTCGGTCTTGGATGACTTTAAAAACCATGGCCATGTGTGAGAGTGAAATTACTGACCCAGACATAATAATGGGAAAAAATAAAAAGCCTTCCTAAGTCTTATCCATAGTCAAGAAGATTTCGAGATTCGTAAATCAAGTTCTTGATATTCTTAACAAATCTCAAGTTCTTGTTTTACGCATCTCAAGGCCTTTAGTAAGCTATTTATTTTATAGCCATTTTTGTATTTACTAAATTTTACATAATGGATATTTTATGTACGAGTTATACTTTGAAAAGAATAATGCTGAAGTGACCTCGGTCTCGAATCTCATATCGCACTTCTTGACGTGAATGTGTATGAGAATCATAGATACTTTTCATCGAAATACGAGTGAAAAAGCATCTATGACTCCTATCCACTTTCATGTTAAGAAGTGTGATATGAGGTTCCAGCTTGAGATCATTCCAAGACAACTCTTTTGAAAATAAGGGTATAAAGGTAAATTTAATTAAATAACTATTTTCTTTGAAAAATCAGAGTATTTGAAAGAATTTGGAAGAAAAAAAAGGAATATTGTATGTGGAGTTTGAAAAAATAAATAAATAAAATAAGAAAATGGGTTTTTGACAGTTTTGATAATTAGTTCCAAAAGCATGGTTCCACCAATAATTTCAACAAAAAAATGGGTCTTTTTGATAAAAGACTCTTGAGAGATTGTCCATTTGTCAATAATAATAATGTTGTTCTATGCTATGCAAAAGTGAATCATATTCATATATTGTCGTTAAATATTAATTCATTCTATTATTAATAATTATTATGTAATATTATTTATCCCTTGAACATCAACATTGCATTTTCTTGATGATTTAATGATGAAGTTTTGATTTTTTTTTCAAAATACTTTTTAAATATTTAAATTATATTATTAAATCAGAATTTCAAAGTTAAACCATCAAGAAAAATGCAAAGATATTTAATTTTTACCCTTTTTATGATCTCAATATCAAGAACACAAAAGCCCACAAACTAATAATTCTCTGCACAGACATACAAAAAGAGAAAGAGAGAGAGAGAGAGAGATATAGAGATGAGTTTGATTTTGAGGGCGACTAAACATGAGAATAGAAATAAAATCATTTTTTTTTCTGTTAAAAAAGAAGTTTGTTGAATGTGAGAAAAAGGAATCTTGGTATTTTGGTGGGAAACTTCTTTCCCAGGTTTTCAGTTTCACTAATCCTCCTATGGATTAGGCAAAACAAGTTTTTTGTTTCTATATTTGTGAAATAAACAAGATTTACATGGATAGGATATCTTTTGGTGTATCTTGGATATGCTTTCTTGATGATCACGACCTTTAAATATTTTCAAATCCATCCTTATCCTAATTAAGTAGGATTACTTAATTAGATATTCATTTTTTTAAATAATCATTTTCAATTAGTTTTTTCGTGTTATTTTAGGATTCTTTTTTGAGTCATGCTGGAGTAACCTCAGCAGGGGGACACCTTAACGTGGTGGCGGGCATGTCCATAGATGCATTTTACTTGTATTCGGAGAAAACGCATCTAAGGGCATGCGCGTGCCACCATGTCAAGATGTTCGTCCCCCCGTGTGTCCCCCACTAAGGACACTCCAACATTAATATTCTTTTTAATAAATCAATCCTTATCTTAATTAAGTAAGATTACTTAATATTATATATTCTTTTTTTTTCATAATCATTTTCAATTAGGTTTTATCCTCTCTTTTTTTCGTGTTGGAATGACCTCAATGGGAGATGCATGGGGGACACCTTGACTTGGTGGCGTGCATGTTCGTAGATGCGTTTTATTCTTATCTTGGAGAAAACACATCTACGGGCATGTGCACTACCACGTCAAAGTGTCCCTCGTTCGTCCCCCACTAAGGTCACTCCAGCATTACACCTTGTGACTCTATCCACCGTTCGACCAAGCTCTAAGCCAACTCCCCATACCTATGAACTCGGTACTACCGCAATCCAGAAGTTTCTTATGCATCCCCCATAGTGACACATGTCACCATGTCAAGGCTTGTAGATTTTAGTCCTCCACAATAACTATATTACTTTTTTATAAAATATTGTTGATAAAAAGTTGAGTTAATCAAAGAATGATAGAAATTTTTATGTTAACACAAATGATAATTTTATAGGGAAAAGGTTGGGTGGTCTGAAGGGCAATGTAGAGCTTGGACTAAGGGTCACATTTGGACCACATGGACAATTGCTAAATATCCAAATTTAAGATTAAAATCCAATGGTGAAAACAAGTCTTTTTGTTTTCAAAGCTCTTAGAATTGTATACTCTATAATCATGTGGTATCCAATTGTGTTTATGGGTACCACATGGAGATGTGGTCCATATAGATAAGTGGTCATTGGCTCATATATATAACCCCATCTCAACTTAATATGGGTGCAATTATAAAAACCTCAATGAGTATTTTCTACTGGTACTATTCACAAACTGTTAGAAAGAACCCTATGATCCGAAGTATAAATCAACAATAATACAAGAATCTCACAAGACACAAGACATACGTGATTCAGTCAAAGCATTGACTTACGCCCACGGGCGAAAATGACGATTTCACTATGATAGCCAAAGAAGAATTAGGTTATAATTTCTCTTTGCTTCTCGTATATCTCTCTCACCCTATTAGGATTTCATCTCTTACCCTTTATATTAGGGGTGCACATTGGATTGGGTAAATCCGATAACCGAACCAATTCGAAGCCTTTTGGATTGGATTGATTCAGATTGAGCATGGTTTTGTTCAGGTGCAGATTGTATATAAAAAAATCTGATTGATTTGATTTGGTTATGGATTAGGGGTATAATAGAACCGAATCAATCCGAAAGCCGAACTAATCCGAAGTATATATATATATATATATATATATATATATATATATATATATATATTATTAAAAATAAAACCCTTTCTTAGTTTCTTTCTTCTATTATCTATTTCTTTCTTTTTCAACTTCATCTCCTCTATTTTTTTTCTAACAAAAACTCAAAAAAAAATGTATACAAATTTGTTTCATAACTCTCAAATGGATCAACTCATTTATAGAAAAACTTTTTCAAAAAGTTGGATCCCTTATTTTTTTTCGAGAACCTTTATGCCGTATTTGTTAGATGAAATATACTAGACGAACTTAAACTTGGATTCGTTAATTTACCATTTATGGATTAGTTTCCTCATTAATCCATCCAAAATACCAATTTTAAAATTGTAATTTTTTTTTTTAGTCTCATTGAGCTTTCTCTAATTTTCAATTTATACAGATTTCAATCAAAATTTAATCATAAAATCATTTTCATTTTAAAAATAGGCATCACTTATGATCTAATCCAAAGGGTTCCTCTTTGGAAAGAAAAAATACTAGTTTTTCTATTTTGAAAGTATGAGAACCGAGAACCGATCCAAACCAATCCGAGCCAAGGTTGGTTTGGATTGGTTCGGTTTCAAATTTATAGAACCGATCATGTTTGGTTCGGTTCCAATTTTGCCAAATCCGAATCAATCCGAACCAAGTGCACTCCTACTTTATATACTTAGGGTTACAAAGAGGTTAAACAAGTTGGATTCAAGTCAAAACCAAATGGGGCCCAATATTTTGTCTGAGGACACAATGTGAAAACAGCCCAAATTTGATGGACCAAGAAATCAAATTGGTGTCGAATTTTTCATTGTCAAATTTTTTTTTTCGACAGGCCGAAACTGTGAAATTAATGAAGGATGGGGGAGACATTCGATAGCTTTAAGCCGTCAAATCAGGGAACATCAAGAATTTTGACGATCCTAGACCGTAAAAATTCAGTTTCTAAAATTCGTGGGCCTTAGCAAGTCAATTTTTTCTGTCGAATTTTCAGTTTTCACGTAGTGGGACTTCGCCCTCGGACCACCAGTCATGGTGGGGAAGCCCCACACATTACCAATTAAACGTGTCATACAGGGCGTTAATGGATCATCAAAAGATTCAGGTTGAATGCACGACAACTCTCCATATACAAGAATAGAAGACATAACCCAAAACAAACCAATTCAAATCGGAAGGTATGCAATTTTGGAAAATGTTATCAAAGGTATTACAACTTCTTCTTTTTTGCCAAACACTTTAAGAAAAATGTATATAAAAGTATTTAAGTTTGAGGGTATAAAAGAACGGGATGCAGACCCAAAAGATTGTGAATATAACAAGTGAAAGCAAATGTGGATACTTTTTTTTTCAAACTTTAAGAATGTGATGAATATTTGAGATGTGAATAAAGGGGGGTTTTGATGGAATTTGGAGGAGAGAGTGAATAGATGATTACTAAATTTTGAGGGCGAGTCACCTCGAAAACCAATGGAGTAAAATCTAATTGAAGTGAGTCATTCCCACCGAGTTTTGAGTCAACTTGAGGAATTATAACATTGGACTTTTCTAGTCCCAGCCCACAATTGAAGATTTTCATCAAACAAACAATTGAGATGCTAGGGATTCTCAAGAAACGTGTCAATAAAAAATCGATTATAATCCTGAAAAGCCTAGTATTGATTGATAGTAAATCAGTGTTTATTCCTCTTACCACAAGTTGAAAAACAAGAAAATAGGTCCATGCAAAATGGTCTGCATGTTCGGGGAGAATGCGTATGAAGTTGAACTTCCTAGTAATCTTGACATATCCCTCATATTTAATGTAGCTGGTCTCTAAGGGGAGCTGTAAGATCCATATTTTTAAGGGGTCTACATTTCCAGATATTGACCAAGGCTCGGTGATTAGATGGCCTCATGTGATGACTGTTATATGAACTATTATTTGAACTTTTAAGTACTTCGTTGTTATTGATATGCACTTTTGATTTAGATGGATACTTTTAAGTATTTCGTTTTAATTGAATATATGCTATTTTAATGTATGGTTGGATGAATTGAATTTGTATGGTTTGAGTTGGATGTATGGTTAGATGTAATTGTTTGGTGAATGGTTGGAGATGGCGTTCCCTTCTCTATTGAAGCCATTACTTACTGTTATGAAAGCTTCTTGATGAAATCAGGGGCAAGTTGGCAAGTAGCGACTTGCCAAAAAATAGGAGGGCCAAGAAGAGGAACATGTAGCTCGTGAAGAAGAGATTGAATCCATGTCACTTCAATTGTGGCATGAGCAATTCCACTATATTTTGATTATGTACTAGAGTGAGTAACCATAGCTTGTTTACGTGAGGTCCAAGAAATAAGATTTAGGCCAAGATAGATGCAATAGCCGCATTGTAATCGACGGTCATCATGGCAGCTTGCCCAGTCTACTGAAAAAAAGTGCTGAGAGAATATGTTTGAAATGTTTTAAGGGTAATTCTGAAATCAACAATGTGCTTTAAGTATCGCAAAATTCACTTCACAACAGTCTAATAATCATTAGTTGGATTTTGCATGAACTGACGAACTTTGTTGACAAAGAAAGAAATGTCGGGTTGTGTGAAGGTAAGAAATTCTAGAGCACCAACTGTACTGCGATAAGTAGTAGCGTCGGGTACAAGATCACCAACAAATTACGTGAACTACTAGCCATGGGAGTGGAGTATGGTTTGGCACCATCCATTTTTGTTTTATAAAGTAAATCCAATATATACTTTCATTGGGAGAGAGACAACCCTTGTGGTCCTCGATTGGCTACAATTCCAAAAACGTAATGTAAAACCCCAAGTCTTTAATGGAGAAAGTCTGTTGAAGCTGATCAATGAGTTGTTGAATGAGCACAGAATAAGAACCAGTAATTATAATATCAACACAGATCAATATGTATAGAATGTCGTGTGCTATATTTAATGAAGAGAGATGTATCGACCTTAGATACAACAAACCCAGTAGTAAGCAAAAAAGAGCCTAGTCGATGGTAGCATGTCCAAGAGCTTGTTTGAGACCGTAAAGAGACTTATGCAAACGACATACATAATTTAGAGCTTGAGGATCAATGAAGTCAGGTGGTTGTTTCATATAGACTTCTTCGAAGATGTCATGTAAAAAAGCATTTTGGACATCTAATTGATGGAGATTCCAACGTTTAGAAAGTAATTATTGATAGAACTATCCTTATTATGCATGGCTTGACTACATGACTACAAGTTTCACCAAAATCTATCTCCTCTTGTTGATGAAAGCCTTTGGTGACTAATTGGACTTTGCAGAGATTAATAGACCCATCAACTTTTTGTTTGAGTTGAAACACGTATTTGCACCCCACTATATTCATATTAGGATGTGGTTGAACTAGAGACAAAGTCCCATTCTTTAGCAAGGCGTTTATCTCCTCAATCATGGCATGACGCCAATTGGGATTTTTATTGGCCATAGTAAAGCAATTTGGTTCAATAGGTGCAATATTATGTAGACATCCTATTTTTGAATCTGCCTAATTTGACAATTTGTCATCCGATTGTCGTGAATTCCTAATGATGAGCGCAAAGAACTTGAAGACTTGTGAGTATTGTCCCCAATATTTTCACTACTCATTACGACTCAACATAGAAATTTACACACGTTTAGGATCGCTACACCTTACACCCGATTTATCAAGCACATACGATTAAATTCACTATACAGTTCAATAACTTAGAGACTCCGCTATGCTAGGAAAATGTGACCTTGAAACTCATAAATAATCATGTTGGGACTGAAAGAAACCTCACACTAAAATTTATAAAAATCACCAAAATGACAAAAATACCACTCATAAATTTCGGATCTCCAAAAAATCTCAAAAGTACTGCCATTGCACTCAAAATATAATTTTGAGTCTAACGGGACTTAGATCGACGAAAACTAAGAAATTTAGAAAAAATCACAAAAATAACTGAAATGCCCCTCAATGTTCGACTTTGACTTAAAGACTTTGATTCTTAGGAAAACATAATAAAAATTAAACAAAATAAAATCAAATTAAACTAAAATTAAAATTTGCCCGACTAATTAAAATTTAAAATCGACTTAAGTTTCAAATTAAAATCAAAATTAAATTCAAATTCAAATTCAAATTCAATTAACCAAACCAAATTAAAATTAAATTTTAATCGAACAATCGAAATTCGAAATTCAAAATCAAATTAAAACTCAAATTAAAAAATTAATCAAAATCAACCAATAGGATGAAATGATTTTAACAAGGGACCACCACCAATGAGGAGAATAACGTGGGATTATCCTCATTCTTTTAATAAGAAACATGAAAAGCAAAAGGAACAAAAAGTGTAAAGGAATGAAAAAAAAAAGGAAAAAAGGACTTAAAAAAACGTTAAAACAAAGAAAAAAAAAAAACCAAATCTTTAAAATCTCTTCTCTCCATGTTCTCACTCAATCCCATGTCTCTCTCTCTCTCTCTCTCTCTCTCTCTCTCTCTCTCATTCTCCCTCTATATGAGTTTCCAAAAATTAAACAAAAATAAAATAAAAAACGTTAGAAGAAAGCAAAAAAAAAAATTATTAGAAACAAATTTTCTTTTTAAAGCTCTCTCCTCATACTTAAGATCTCTCTCTATCTATCTCAAACACAGACTCGACCTTTCTCTCACATTCTTCTCTCTTTATCTTAAACCAACAATCTCTCTATGCCACCACTCTCATATTCTACTCATAACATTTTTTTTTCTCTCCATGAACAGCCACACAACACAGCCCCAGTCCTCTTTTCTTCCCTTTTAGAAATGCCCCAAACAGCATAGCTTACTCGCTTTTTTCCTTTATTTTTTATATCAGCCCATCTTGTTTTCTTTGTTTTATTTTCTTTGATCGACCCACAATGCAGCAGCCTTTCTCATCTCTTTTCTAAGCCCAACACTCCATCACAGGTTTTTTATCTCAAATTTCTTTCGGCCTCGTGTTAATTCAAGTCTAGTCTCATGCACGATCTCAAACTCTGAAGGAAACCCGACAATTATTATCACCTAAAGGTGAGATGCTATTTATTTATTTAATGAAGCTGATTATTTTGTCATCATAATAGGTTATATGAAGGTAAGTGGATCGACCCACTAATTGTCATGCATGTGAAGAGGTCCGAGATAATTTTTCTAAAAGGGTGCGTATGGGTCAATTGTTTGGTTTTACAAGAAGAATTGAGAATTGATTTCTTATGGGTTCATTAATTCCATGACCTATGGAGATGAAAATCATATTATTTTTATGACATTTATCGACAAAATTACTCATTCTTGTGGATTAATTCAATAATTTTTATGCACGTGGCACTAAAAGTGATCTTTGATTTTTCAAAATATTAGTGGATCGACTCACTGATTTTTGATGTTGATAGATTGATCAAATTAATTTCTATATACAAGGTTAGTGAGTCAACTCACTAATTTTTGGTATTAGTGGATTGATTGAATTATTTTTTAAATCAACTCATTGATTTTGGTGGCATGCTCATTACTCAAACCGAATCAATTTTGTAAAGGAAGACAAAAAGAATCAACTCACTGATTTTGATGCAAATGAGGACTTAAAATTGATTTTTTTTTTACTCAAAACGTGTGGGTTAACTCACTGATTTTAGTACATGTTGAAGTCTCGAAGTGCAAATTTCTCTTTATAAATCTACTTGGGTTGACTCGACGATTTAGATGCACATGGCACACAAAATATTATTTCGATGTCATAAAATGGCTAATGGATTGATTTATTGATTTTTTTCATGGACTCGAATTAATTTGCAAATCGATTTATGGGTGCATGCCCCGAAGACTTAATTGGAAATATGAAAATTGCAAATGTTTTGGAATTTTCTATTTCAGAAAATTATTTTTTTAATTTTCTAATTTGGAAATTCATCATATTTATAAATTTTTAATTTAGAAAGTTTCCAATTTCTAATTAAGAAACTTTACAAATTCCCATTTTAGGAATTTCTCATTCCTAATTTGAAAATTTTCACAAATTTCCATTATTGTTGATTTGGAAAATATTTGCACATGTGGATTGCTAATTGATTTTAAAAATAATGGGACATGATTAAGATTTTTTTCACAAAATTTTCTTTTTTGTGCGAAATTCGAAAAAACATGTAATAATTGGATAATCTTAGCCATAAGGTTCGTTTAGCAAATCCGATATAGATTGATGATGATTAGACCCTAGTTTGACCTTTAGTCTTTGTGTGTTGACCATAGGATAATTTTGGATCATAGTAGAGATCGATCATCTTGATCGGACGGGTTCGGGGTCAAATACCTTCTGAAACCCGTAATCTGACCCCTTACCCATTTCTGTTATCCATGGACCGAAACAAATCTATTTTGAGTTATTTTTTATTCCTAAACTTAAATTAGGTGACGACTTCCAATTCTCAAAAAATCCCCAACTTTTCAATCGGATCCCCTTTCAGTATTTAGTAAAAAAGGGTCGATGCAATTTCACATTAATGGCATGTTTAATAACTGTAAAAGCTTTTGGTTTGAAAATACCAATTTTGAACCTAAAAACTATTGGTTGAGAAAGGGCATTGGGACTTTTTGGGAGTGTTGTAGGAGAGGAAATGTCCCTCATAGGGGTGATGGAAGTCAACTCAGGTGAATGGGCAACAGATAATGGATTATTATTTGGATATGACTGATTTGTAGTAGTATTTTCAGGAGCTCCAGTTTGTGAGGGAGGCACATGTGAAGATAAGGTATTGGTGGTGGGTTGATGGGTGATGGACAAAATGGATGGGGGGCCAATTTGATGGCCAAAGATATTTGAAAGATTAGGGGTGTGCTCACAATGTTGAGCGAATGGGAACCTTGCTTCATTGAAGAAGACATGTCGGGAAATGAACATCCAGCCCGAAGAGATATGGAGATAATGATACCTTTTGTGTAAATTATTATAACCATGAAGACACATGAAAGAGAACAATAGATTAATTTGTGTGCATTGTAGGGCATTAGATAAGGAAAACATTCACAGCCAAACACTTTTAAAAGGGTGTAACTAGGTTCAGAATGAAAAAGGCATTCATGGGGAGATTTATTATTAAGAACTGGGTTTGGTAAGTGATTAAGAAGATAGACAGTACTGCTAAAGGCATCATACCAATAGATGGTAGGGATAGATGCCGAAGCCATTAAAGTCAAACCGGTTTCGACTATATGGTGATGGCGACATTCAACAAGTCCATTTTGTTCTTGCGTAAGTGGGCAAGAAAATGATTGAACTTTCTAAACTCACTACCACCATCACTTTGAAATCGTTTGATCTTACAACCCAAAAGATTTTCAATTTTTGCTTTAAAATGCCTAAACACAGATAACGCATAAGAGTATTGGACTAGGGGAAAGATCCAAATGTGACGACTATAGGCATTTAGAAAATGAATACAATAATGAAAGTTATTATTTGATTTCACTGGCGTAGGGCCCCACAAGTCTGACACAATCAACTCCAATGGAGAATTATAGACAATAGTACTTGTAGGAAAAGAAAACTTATGACTCTTTCCAAGAAGACAAGTAGAACAAAATGTAATTGATTTATTAGAAATAGGGAGATTATTCCTTGAGACAATATGATGACTATGTGTAGCATTGAGTGACAAAGACATTGATGCCACACATTCATGGACGTTCACACACCATAAAAGTAGGTAGTAGAGGAAGGTGAATGTTGCAAGCAATGGACACCTTCTTTATTCAGGCTGTGAAGTAGTTCTTTCCCCGATTGTTGATACTTCACAACAACAAAAAGATTGGAGAAATTCAATAAAGACATTGTTATCTTTTATAAATTGAGAGACTGATAAAAAATTTTGAGTAATGGTTGGAACATGTAGAATATTATTTAGGGAATTTTTTTTCAAAGGTGTATAGAAGGTAGATGAACCAATATGGAGAATTTTCAAACTTGTGTTGTTACCTATTTTGAACGAATCTGATCCTTGATAATCAGATTGAAGATGCAAATTGTTGAGATCAACCGTTAGATGGTTGGTCACACCCGAGTCTAGATACCAATCATGATCAAATGTTGGATTAATGGTGGCAGTCATAGTAGAAGGAGAATATGATTTCTCATTGTTGAAGGTAAGATCATATCTATACCAACATCTTATAGTCGGAGGATTAGCACGACCACTTATTTGACATGAGCCATTAGAGGTTGTTGAAGAGGGGGGCATTGGTGGGAGTTGAACGACCATGGACTCAACCTCTTCCACGTCCACACTAATGTGTGTGAGAGTCTTGAGAATATCCATGATTCATTGATCGATTTTCCATGTTTGCCTGGGGCATAGAGGACTCTGGCACCGAGTTTTGTTGATCAAGGCGAAGTTCTTAACTGAGTAGCATTGCATGGAGATCTTCAATAGAGACATCACCAGCTCTTGTAATAATGGATGTTACGAATGAGTCGTAATTGGAACCCAATCCATGAAGAATATAAAGGACAATGTCAGGTTTAGGTATCGGCTATGCGTCTGCGGTCACTATCAGCCAAAGTTTTTACCATTTGAAGGTAGTCCATGATGAAGAGAACTCCTTTCTTGATTGTTTGCAATTCAAGCTTGAGTTGCATGTTTCGTGTGTGAGACCAAGAAGCAAACATCTAGTTAGTGTTTGCCAAACCATAAAGGATGTGGGCAGACTAACAATGTGAGCAAGTATTGGTTCTGTTAATGAAGATAACAACCATCCAAGTAGGATGTTGTCTTATTTGTGCGAGACAAGATATGTAGGATTTACCTCATTGCTTTATGTGGAGGATGGATGGATTAAAAGGGTCATTGGGAAGATACTTCTTAGGACATTGATTAGTGCTACAGATGAAGCCTTCCAAATCGCAGTCACGAAGTAGTAGTAGAAATTGAGATTGCTCGGGCGTGTCCCATCTATTTGCACACACCACTAGCATGTTTAATTTATGATGCATTGCACGCTTACATGTCCCTTATAACCAACGAGGTACTAGTGTGTGGCTTGATCTTCTCATGGGATGCAACATCATTTATGAAAATCACAACTCCAGTCACGTACCTTTATAGTATATAAAACTAAGGTATCAGTTGATCAGTGACCTGAAAGGTATATCAATGCAACACACTGGAGTGACATGAGCCTTTGTCCTATTGTAAGTCGCAAAGTCACATGTCTCGAATGCCAACGTAATACTAGTACGTAGTCAATCTCCTTGAGAGATGCAAAATTATTTATGAAAACTACAATCCTATCCTCGTACCTATACGGTATATCAAATCAAGTTACTACGTAACATCTTTTTGGGTACAATTGAAAGGTATATAGGTGTACTTGGACAGGGGTAGCCAAATAAATTGTATTGCATGTAATTAGCATAAAGTCGAGGAACTTTCTTATAAGCCATGATCCTTACTCATAACAAATGACTCCCAACCATCCTAAAACTAGTAATAAATGACCAAAAAGATTTCTGCCATATATTCTGGTAAGAATATAAGTGAAACCATAAAAAAAATGACAAAAAAACCTTAACAAAGGAAACTCCCCCTAAAAACCAAAAACTAACTAGATACAAAAACATAAGAACATTGGACCGTCCAAGCGAGTTTTTAGCCCAACAATGTTTTTTTTTTCCATCATTCTCCTCCCCTTAAAAAGGACTCTCCTCTGTGCTAGTCATCACTTTGAGAGCTTGACACATTTCAACATCAATCCCCATAATCTCTTATTCATCTATCCATTAGTTATCCGAATCAAATTTTCCAACCCATTTGACCAGACAACCTTTGTCAACAGAATAGAAAACATATTGAAGTTCGGATTGATGACAACCCCAATCAAATTTTGAGAATAACGACCTATGTGATGGTAACAAAACTGTTATGTTTCCAAGTAATGATGTCCCTTTTTTTTCTTTAAAAAAATAATGACTTGACCCCTCTACACTTATTTGAGATTACTCCATAATTTTTCAAATTGAGGATTTGCCCTTTAACTTTAGTCTTTAAAAAAAAAAAAAAAAAAATCAATGGAACAATATCCTCAATGTCCTCATCACCACCATCATTATTATCATCACCATCACTATCATATGGTCGAATTTTTGAAATTAAATGGATAATACACATATGAAGCATATGCCACATATTTTCCATTTATTGAATTTTTGGCCAAATTTTAGAACAGATATTTTCAATCTAAAATCGAATATAACTCAAATTTTCACGAATCAAATTTTTTCCGTATTCCAAATTGCTAACAAGGCTCCTAATATGGAAACTCTAATAAAATGACTCATAAACGGCTCTGTATCTTGTAAAATCTATCCTTTGAACCTGTCAATACATGTATGCATTTTATGAGGGCCCATTGATATTCGAACTCGTTTATCATCCAACGCCTATATTTAACCCTTCAACATCCCAAAATAAGTACTTTGTCGTGTAATAAATAAATGCTAGAATTTAACTTTTAAATTTTAAATCTAAATCTAAATGGAAAGTCCTAATATGGAAACTCGAATAAAATGTCTCATAAACGGCGCTGTATCTCGTAAAATCTATGATCGAACCAGTAAATGAATGTATGCATTTTATGAGGGCCCATTAAAATTTGTACATATTTATCTCCTAGCACCTTCTACTATATATTTAACCCCTCAAAAACTTTTCTATTCGTCTTATTTTATTTTTCTTTCCATTCGAGATCACTGCAATTGCTAAGGGAGGAAGAAATAAGAAACAATAAGGTAATATAATTGAGGGAGAAGGGTTCCATGAACGTTCTTTTACAATACTGCCTTTGTTTGTTTGTTTGTTTTTTTTCTTACATTTTAGCTTGAAGTCTTTTCATTTTGATTGATTAATCCTTCAAAGAACAAGACAATGATTGATTACATCTTTTTTGTTCTAGGATTTTATTAGGCTACATTTACTAGAGAGATTAGAAGAGAGTGAATTATACTACAATCGATGATATTCTTAATTTTTTATTTGGGGAGCTAGTAACCTCTGTTCTCAAATATTTCTCCTTTTATTTAACCAATATTTTTGTTGTATTGATCAAACCAAACATTACCATTTGACACACTCTTTGGGCCCATTAACCCATGATCTTTTGGCTAACCCCTTAATCTACTTTCATGAAAAAAGTTCTGCCCATTTGACGATTTATGGCTATTGTATCTAAACAACTTCAACAATACAAAAATTTTAGCTCAAAAACTTAGGGTTTCATGCCCTCGATGCAAACTGCTCAGATCCAATGGCTAGAAATCATCAAACATGATGATGAATTTTTAGCAAAGGGTGGTTTCAAAGTTAATGCAACAAAAACGTTTAAAGTTTGTAACACGACAATATTTTATCTCACAAGCTCGAAGAAAGAATATGCCACATGGATTGACCGATACGTATGGTAGGTATATTTGTGACCAATATCTCAACTTTCACACACTTTCGCATGTGTGGGTTTGGATCCATAGACGATTTGATCAAGATCTGTAGATTTTACGAAATTTATAACCAAAATCAGACGCTCTTATAAAGAACACTTGGAGATTAACCTCACCACGGATATGATAGTCGAAAGAAATCAGTCATTCTTAAAATTGTTAGCCCTGCTAACTTTAGCTTCAAGATTTACAATGATATGAAATAGTTTTTTCTCATTCGATACTTGAAAATCAGAAACAATGGGTACCCGTGAATTTGGTGTGTCCGATTCAGGTTCCAATTATTTTGGAACAGGACCCAGAACCAACCCATTGACTCCTCTAAATCGCATGTCTCAAAATTGCATTTTTCCACTAATTTTCACAAGCATTCATATTGACCTGTCAATTTATTATGTAGTGTCAATTTATTTAATAATAATTGGATCAGCACTATCAAATCCTAAGTTCTAAAATATATCAACTATAATGAGTTTGAATCCATAGAAGATACCATGCTCCCTCATTCCCCTTAGAAAAACTCTAAGGTCAACTCTAGTCAACCTTAGTCATATGTTTGTCCTACCGCTTAGTTTCTGTGCGGACCGTCATCGCTAGACTAGAAGACTCTAGAATTGGATGTCCTCGAGGATCGCAATTCACGAATCTCGAAGACAATAAAGACGATGGGTTGCCCTAATTTACAGTATCTAACTATATAAAGCATGCAAGAACGTCTGCAACGGTTCTATGGTTTCTCAGTTTATATAGATGAACGAACCCTAAAGGACGTCTGATAGGGTTCTAGGTTTTTCGGTTTCTTTAGATGAACTCTAAAGGACGTCCGATGACGTATGATTGGGTTCTAGGTTCCTCAGTTTCTTTATCTTTATTTTCTTTAGATGAACCCTAAAGGTCGTCTGATAGAGCTCTAGGGTTCCTCAGTTTCTTTAGATGAACCCTAAAGAACATTCCTACTGGACTGCAACTCCATTTTTTCATTTCTTTTTATTGCTAATACTCTTTGTACTACTGGAATCCTGGGTATACAGGATGTGTTGTGTCTTTAAACCTGCCAAGAAGGCCATATTTTGAAGTTGATGACCAAGTCTTTCGCTTGGACTTCAACTTTGTTTTGGGTTCATCCCTCCAACTTCTCAATTTTGGACAGTCAGGTTTGGCTTTTGCTACAGAACTTCTCGTTAACTTGTCTTTGTTTTGATCTCGCAGTCAATCACTTCCTTTTGTTTCACTACAGAGTTTTCAAGTGCGGATGTGGCTCTTGAGGCACCCTCATCAAGCACATCTTCCGTCAAGTTTATCATCACGAGGATATATATATATATTTTTTTTCAATCACTTTTGTGTGTTGAATTCTATGTTTGATTGAGCTGCTTCGATTGAATTTCATTGATTTTATTCCATTGAGAAACCCTAGTTCAATTAAGGAACTAGGGTTTGAATATTCTTCGAGCTTATTAGGTCCTTTTCCATCCTTTGAATGAATATTCACTCTCTATGGAGATTTATCGAATTTGGTTTTCGCTTTCCATGTAGTTCTGCATCTTCTTCTGTGGTAGCCTTTTGCTCTCTTTCATATAGCTTCTTTCATTATTTCTAAATTTAGTAGGAAGCATCTCACTATCTTCACGACAATGTAAAGAGTTCTTGATTCCAAAATGAAATTTGGCTTTCCCATTCCTATACCCTCAGTCGATTCCTTTAGTAGGTTCTATTGCATGAGTCCATTTCCGGGGTCTAGTGGTAAGATCAACCATTCAATGGTTGTCACGTAAGCCATTTTCTGCAACTTATCCAAATGGGCAATGCTGGAACAATTCCAATGCCAATTTCTTTATCCCAGTGTCCGATGTTGGATTCAATCACATTGGTTGATCGGAGTTTGACATGTATTGGAGAGTTCTTGGTGTTTCTGTTAGAAGCACTAAGGAGGACCACTCTTTCCAGAGCTGCCCATTCTATAAAGGTCAGATAATTTTTTTCCGTCGTTGTAATTGTGGAACCTCTATATATATTGTGTGCTGTACTATTATTTATCTTGGTTTCAAAAGCGCTTCGTGTTGCTTGAAGAAAATTTAGAAAAATTTAACTAAACGATTGTTGAAAAGATGAACTAGAGTGAAAATGAAACCAAAACAGCCTTGAACACCTACTATTGAAGCAGCAATTGTCATCATCAGAACCTACACAAAACAATCTCGTCAACCGAAGCGCTCATTTGACATTGAGCAATTAGGCTGTCTACTGAAGATATGATGTCTTTTAATCAGGAATAGAGCGAAGTAGTGTCAGTTTTTTTTTGTTTTTTTGTTTTTTTTATTTTTTTTATTTTTTTTCTTTTAATGTTTAAGGAGTATATTGTTTGTTTCATTATTATGGGTTATGTTTTACACAAAATAGTTTTTGTACGTTTTTTGGTTTTTAGTGCATTTTAAATCAAACTATATTTGATTATGATTATTAGGGAGTTTTTTTGTTCCATCTTGGTTACTTCCATGCTTTGAATTTGTTTTTTGCTCAGTAAAGCTATCAAGTTTACGTAAAGTTGATTGATTATGTTATGCGATCTACTTCATTTTTTTCCTAATTCATTTCAGTCAGAAGATCGACAATCTGAAGAAAAAATTGGAGAATTCTTCCCTATAGGAGAGAGCTGGGACAGAAAGATGAAGGGGAAACGTTCTGCAGGGGAAATGGATGTTGAAGTCTTGGATGGTAACCAAAAGGGAAAACGGGCATTACCGTCTTGTGATGCCTGTGGTTTCGGGTAAAATCTTCATATCATTATCATGTATTTTGTGATAAGAATAGGTGATATTTCTTTTTTCCGGATTCGATAACTAAACTTGTGGTTGTATGGTTATGGGACGATGTAATTCATTTATCTCAAATTGTTCTGCATTTCAGAAAATCTAGTCATCCACCTCCAAAAAAATTGTTGGATTGCAAGACTTCTAGCCATGAGGGGCATGCACAACCTATTGGTACATCTGATTTCAAAGGTAGTATGCTAAAATAGCTCTTTAAAAATTGGCTGTCATATATGTAATATCATCCTTTGACAATTTAACAAAGAGGTTACTGATACTTCTGAAAAAATTGTTATATTTTGGGATATGTTAAGAAAACAATGTAAACTTTAGGCCTTGTTGGTATGACAACAAATTTTCGTAAAACAAAAAATTGCAGGTCTCTGGTGCTTGGTTGCGCCTATGTTAATCTTTTTGAATTTTCACTGGCTGTTGATACTCCTTTGTTGACCAAATTTCTCCCCAAACTGCATGCCTTAATTCCCTTGAGAATTTTTTTCGTAAAACTCTAGTGTCCAAAGATCACTACTTAAGACTGCAAGGTTTGCAGCACAAAGTGTTGCAAATTTTCAAGAGTACAAACCCACGCCTCAACGTTTTTTTAGAGTTTGTACATTCTTTTTCTTTTCTTGGGGTAACTTCATGATGTTTTGATATTAAAAATTTAGTAAGGTTTTCCTTATTATAATGTATAATGTTCTATTTCGTTATATCTTTCTTAGTAAACTTGAGAAAAATAAGGTTAATTAAGCATTGGGATTCATAAATTCTTTTACACACTATATTTGGATACCTTTATGTATGCCATCATTTCCAGGTGAAGCAGATGATGATTGGAAAGAGCTTTTAGCTGCTGCTAATTATGCTCCTAATGCCAGTTGTATGCATCTGACTTTTTCAACTTTTTCTTTAACTACAAAGCCATCTCTTTCATTTTGTCGACGAGTATGTTTATTATTGCAGATCTTCGTTGTTCTAATTCGTTTTGGAAGAAAATGGAACCATATTTTGCTCCTATCAGTTTAGAGGATATTACCTATTTGCACCGACAGGTAGGAACAAGGATTGGCTTATTACACATAATTTATTGAATTTTCTCTAGTTGGAGTTCTATTTGTTATAAATTTTAACTTACATATATCTTATATTTCCTTGTTTTGACTTTTGAATTAGTTGACATCCCTAGAGGAGCTTGAAGAAAGATTTTGTAACCTGTTTGGCACTGACCATAAGGTTCAGGTATTGTCTGTTACACTTGTTTCCTTTTTCAACCGGTGTTAAAAAAAAAAATCCAATTTTTACTGAAATGATGAAAATATCAAGAAACTTTTCATTGAAATTGTAGGAATGATAAAAGACTTAAAAACACACTCATAAGTCATTAAACTAATATAAACACGCATAGAGTGTGTGGAAATGAATTTCAATAGCATTTCGTTATGTGTTGATGTTGGTATATATTTGAGAGGTCAATGCTAAGAAAGAACAATGTCTACATAGAAATGAGGATGTTTATGTCATATTAACTACATGCATTTTCAAATTAAAATATTTTCTTAAATAAAGAAATTATTAAAAAAAAAACAATAATTGAGGAAGATGAGTTAGGTCTCCTATCATCGTCCCCACCATGACAATCATTTTTGTGACCTTAATCCTTCCCTCCTGAGCTCCCTACTACTGCCACCATAGTCTCCACCATTTGTACCATTTTGAACTATGCTCACATAGAGTTCAAGTATGAAGAGAAATGAGAGAATTATTTACTTGGTAGTAGAAGAATGATGACATGGTAGATAAATGAAAAGTTTACACCTGTATTTAATATCTAATTATACAAATGTATGGAACAAAGCTGAGCTTGGGTTAGCTTAGTTTGAACCCAATCTGAGTATTGATCGGGCTTAAACATTCAAACTTGTTGCCATCCCAAATTCAGTCCGAGGTAGAGTGGAATATATTGGGCTCTAGTTGGTCCCACCCAAGTTGAACCCATGTTACTGTTATTTCATTGCAAACTGTTTCTTTACATTAATATCAGGGAGAAACAAACAAGAGAGGAAAAATGGTAATTATTATTATATGATCCATGGATTTCCTTCATTTATTAGTCTAAACTAGTTTTGCTTTCTCAGGACGAGTTGGTGGGCAAAGAAGATACATTATCTCAAGCCATTGTTCCTACAGAACGAGAAGGATCCCAATTATCTAGGACTTTGGGTTCATCGGACCAATCACTGTACCAACGAGTTCTGTCAGCTTATATTGAAGAGGAAGAAATTGAAGAACTTGACCACAATAGCGAGGGGAGTCCTGCATCTTTTGAGCATGCAAGTGACAATTCCCCTAGTGATGGTACTTGTATCCAAAACCTTGTGGATGGGATACCTGTGAATGGGGATCAATATCAAAACATGTGTCTTGACGACAGAATCTTATTGGAGCTGCAGAGCATTGGCCTATATCCAGAGAAAGTGGTATGATATAAACTAGTGTATTTCAAACATGGATCTCTTTTTTATGAAGTGATGAATCTTAGCTTTCTCATGTTAGCGGGAAATGGTTGTTTCTTTTTTTTGACCCAGCCTGATATAGTGGATGGAAAGGAAGAGATTGACAAGGATATTGTTGAACTTGAGAAGACACTTTACCAACAGGTAGTCTTTTCACAAATACTTCTTCTCTCTATAGATTTTTTTTGGCTTATATATACATGGTTGGAAAACTAAATTTATGTTAGTTATCATTAACGAAGGGTATTTACAACCACTAGTGTTATCTGTTGAGTGTATATTTTCCTCCCTGAGTTTCCTCCACTCTGATCAAGTGTGTCATACCCCAGTCAAGTCCCACGACCCTCTTATATTCATTGCTCTCCCCTTCTCTAACAGATCGGTCTTTTGGAGTAGTAGGTTGGTTAACATTATCTTCGATTATTTTTTCCTTAATTATTGGGGAGACTAGAAAGAGAAAAAATACGTTTGATCTACATATTATACTTCTTGTGAAAAAGAGAATTTGGAAATATCTTTCCATTTTGAATCTCGAGGACCATCCAAGTGTCAGGACCATAGGATGGTTCCCAACAAAGTACGTTGGGAAGTATAGTTAGTTTAGTTAAAGTAATTTATTTCACATAGAATAGGGCCAACTACCTACTTATTATAATAGAAAGCAGTATGAAAGGTCTTCTTGGAAGACTTAATAGCCAAGTGGGAATGGGTGTGTAGCATCAATTTGTAGCTGTGTTCGGTTTCGCTTTTTGTTTGCTTTCGTTTTCCCTTGTTTGTACTATGCTTCATGGTCTCCTCAACCATGTTATTAATAAAGCAATGGGAAAGATTTAAAATCAAGCACATTGACACTAGTAGGCCTAATTACCTCAACAGATTCTGGGAATAGGAATGGATTGGATTTGGTATGAATCAGAATCAATCCAAATACATTACACATGAAAATACCACTCAAAAGTCGATCCATGTTTTTTCAATCCTCATGTTTTTCAATGATGGTACTTCCATCCCAGGTGTTGATCTTATTAAGTTGATACTTGTTTCTTGAATGGCCTCGTAGAGGAATTTCCTTTTGGAATATCCCACTTAGACTCAATTGCATCTTGACTTTTATTTGAATGGCCAGAAAATTACTAAAAGAAAATAGTCCCTTCACTTCACTGCGAGATTGTTGTGGCCATTCCTTGACATCATTTTTGAGAAGATCACAGCTTTTTGGATAGAATGAACATCATGTTGCCTCTAATTGTATAATCCCAAGATTTATTTACACGATCATAAAAGTTAGTATATGAGACTGAGATTGATCTTGCCATCCTCGGTTTAGATCAAGTGATCAACATTTGACATTTGATGCCGTCTGTGGGGGTTGAGGGTGTGGATGTGTTGGGGATATGAGGGAGGTGCAGTTCTTCCAAGAAAATTAATTTTGTTTGTTTTTCTTCTGATTTGTTAGGCAAAGAAGATGAAAGGGATCTTAGGCAACTTATTTTCAGCTGTTGAAAAAGCGAGAGAGGCTGAACAAAGGTAGGAATTACTTTAGTTTGGACACAATTACGACTTACAGTAGATTTTGGAACTTAATTTAGTTTACTGTGCAGGAATCTTGAGCAGATTGCAATGGACAAACTTGTTATGATGGCTTACTTCAAGTATTCAAGAGTTATTTCTCAGGTTTTACGTCTATAATTGAATGCCCATCTCAAAATATTGTATGGTATTTGATTCATGGTACTAATTATTTGCAGATATAAGGGTTTATATGCAATCGATAAATAGGTTTAAGTTGCTAGTATTTATTGTTTAATGGGTGTTACTTGGTTACAGAAGCGTCGAGGAAGGAAATCTTCAAGAGGTAGAGTTAGCAAGGGCTCCAAAACAGTTGTTTTGGCCTTTGTTAAGCGAACTCTTGAGAGATGCCAGAAATTTGAGGAGACAGGCATAAGTTGCTTTAGCGAGCCTCCACTACGGGATATCATTTTGTCTGCACCTCGGCACAGCAATGGCAATAAATTTGTTGGCAATGTCAGAGCTGGTTCCGTAGCAAATGCGTATGTTGAAGCTCATAACAGTAGGCCAGATTATAGGATTTCAGGTATGCAAATTTGAATACTTATGTATTGTTTAATTAATTACGATCCTCCTGTATGGTTTTACTTTCTTGAGGGGCAATTAATTCATTATAAGCTCTGTATGTTGCGACATACTAGAAGACAGGTGTTCGGTGAGTCCCATTCAAACAGGCAAATGATAATAACACCTTAATCTATGCCATTTTCTGTTTCTCTATGGTTTTTGGGGACCTGACCTAAACACTTTTCATTCTAAAACTTGAGTCATAATCAGTTTATATTCAGATTGGCTCTACCAACACTAGGTTTTTTATAAATAAAAAACTTGGTTCTTATCTACAGCTGTGGGCGTGGCTTCAAAAGTGGTTGAGCTACATGATCCTCATGATGATAAACATAACTGGAATTCTTCAGATGCATTTCAAGGTTCCGCTCACTCATCTGACTTCACTTTAGCAAACTCTAGTCCGAAACGTAATAGAAGGAAGAAGAACGTAATCCTTGGTGATGGTGCCTCAAGAGCCTCACCAGTTCCGCGGGATCAAAACAAGGACAAGTCAACCAGTAGTTTTGTACCAAAAGCCAAATGTGACTGTCCAACATTGGGAACTCCGAGGGATGAATGCAAAACAGAGATGAAGTACAAACGGAAGACTCGGTTATCAACTTCAAAAGATGGTCTTCTTGGTGGGTTTAAAGTCACAACACATCCTGTATGCCCTTCAGTACATGATTCCAGTAGGACAAAGAGTATTATTAGCAATAAAGGAACTGGAGAAAAGAAGCTGCAGTCCACTAGTGATGTTCTTCAGGGTTCATCCAAAGAAAGTGAGAAACCCATTGACTCAACTAATACGGATCTAAATAAATTAGAGTCGGTAGAACTAGGGATAACAGATGTCCTTGATGGGCATCAAGACCTCAGTTCTTGGTTGAACTTCGATGGAGCTGGTTTGAAAGAAGATGATTCCATGGGCCTTGAAGTACCTATGGACGACCTATGGGACTTAGATTTTCATGTTTGATCATCTCGCTGTGTGTTATTCAAGAGTTTCATTAAGAATTTTGGATTATTCATTAGAAGATCCTCTTTTATTTTTATTTTTTGAAGCGGATTATATTGGATGGAATTTTTTCTCTTTTTTATTTTATGATATTGCTCGTCATATTGAGCATGATTCGGATTGGTTGATATTTCATCTTTTTGTTCTAGTACCCCAATAATAATACTTGGCTCATTTGATTTGAATTTTTTGTGGTGCATTAACTCGGATCTCCACCAGCTGAGTCACTTGGGTTATGTTTTATTATTTCATATAGATTTCAAGTTAACTCAATGAGTCATCCAAGTCAAATTACCTCGGTTGAATTTCTCTGGTGACTCATCTTCTTGACCGGAAAATACACCGAATTGGAATAGAAACTATTTAATATTTATGTGCATTACAAATCTATATATATGGGTTGGGATCAGTTGGCTCCTAAGAATGACTCGTGAAAAAAGCACATGATCCCAGCCCTTTAAACATAAAATTCAATGGTTGAGATTTATGAATATCTTGATAACACAAATCTCGAAGATACTTATTTCAAGGATAAATCTCATCCATTTGATTTTGTGTTTAAAGGGTTGGGATCATGTGTTCTTTTCACTAGTCATTCATAGGTATCAAGGGATCTTGACCATATATATATTTTAAAATATTTCTATGTTTAATTAATTTCTATTTGACTTATTCTTGGCTCTAATTTTCAAGGTTTAAAACTATGTTTTAAATCATGGCTTAAGTCGATAATTGAGAGAAAAAGACACAAATAAGAGCATTACCTTTATGGCGAAGTGAACAAAGAGGAAATGAAGAGCAAAAGTTTACCAGCCCCTCTATATTTTGGTGAATATTTAAGATAAATCCTTTATGAATAATGCTGAAGTGACCTCAAGATTGTACCCATATCACACATCCTGATGTGAAAGTGTGTAGGAACCAAAGATGCTTTTCATTGAGATACGAGTCAAAAACAATTTACTGTTCTTACACACTCTCACGTCAGGATGTGTGATACAAGGTACAATTTTGAGGTCACTCCAACATGACTCGTCCTTTATTTCCAAACTGATAACATAACCTTTGACGTTGGTCTATATGGAAAGATTACTAAAATTGACTTAAATTTCCTCATCTGAAACAAATACCTTAAAAACTCTTCTCTCCCTTAAGTCAATGACTTCCGGGCTCTTAAACCTTTATTGTAAATTATTTTAAACCAATTCAACTTCATCTTCAATCAATAATTTTCAACTTATCTTACCATCTCAGAAAACCTTGATTTTTTTTTCCCCCTAAAATGCAATCATATTCTATTTTCCCAAAATTCTTTTATTGTACTTGACGTTTAAAGGTTAAAGGCAACAAAATCTTAAGGCCTTAGACAAGGGTAGAATCTTAGGGCCAAGAAGAGGAACATGTAGCTCATGAAGAAGAGATTGAATCCACGCGGCTTCAACTGTGGTATGATCAATTCCACGATATTCTAGTTCTGTACTAGAGCGAGAAACTGTAGCTTGTTTATGTGACCTCCAAGAAATCAGATTTGGGCCAAGATAGACCAGGTAGCCTGCCCAGTTTGCATCAGAGAAAGTGCTGGAGATTATGTTTGAAATGGTTTAAGGGTAATTCCGAAATCAACAGTTTGTTTTAAATATCGCAAAATTTGCTTCTCAATAGTCCAATGATCATTAGTTGGATTTTGCATGTACTGACAAACTTTGTTGACAAAGAAAGAAATGTCAAGTCATGTGAAGGTAAGATACTGCAGAGCACCAACTCTACTGTGATAAGTAGTAGTGTCGGATACATGATCACCAACAAATTTGGAGAGACGTGAACTACTAGAGATGGGAGTTAAGAATGGTATGGAACCATCCATTTTTTTATGAGATAAATCCAATATATACTTTCATTGGGAGAGAAACGGCCCTTGTGGTCCTCGAGTGACTTCAATTCCAAGAAAGTAATGTAAATGCCCCAATTCTTAAAAGAGAAAGTCTGTTGAAGTTGATCAATGAGTTGTTGAATGAGCACAGAAGAAGAAATAATAATTATGATATCATCAACATAGATCAATGTATATAGAATGTCATGTGTGCCATATTTGACGAAGAGAGATGTATCGGATTTAGATGCAACAAACCCAATAGCAAGCAAAAAAGAGCTTAGTCGATGGTACCATGCTCAAGGAGACTGTTTGAGATTGTAAAAAGACTTATGCAATCGACAAACATGATTTGGAGATTGAGGATCAACGAAGCCAGGTAGTTACTTCATATGCACTTCTTCTTCTAAGATGCCATATAAGAAAGCATTTGAATATCTAATTGACGGAGATTCCAACCTTTTGAAATAAATATTGAGAGAACAATCCTTATTGTACATGGTTTGTGGAGACACCCCAATTTGAATGGGCTACACTCGAAAAATGCTTTAAAAAAAATGTATTTATAAAATAAAAAAGAACCATTAACTAAAGGCTTAAAATTTTAAAATTCAATCATTTTTGTTCAAATCAAAAGTCTTAGGAATTCTAATAGTCCAATGGACAAGTAGGACTAATTCATCATCTAAACCCTACCACTTTTTCAACCCCATCATCTTCTCAACCCCTCACCACCTCACTTCTCAACCTTACCCAATCTTACACATACCCTAATCTATCCTACCCAACCCCTAAGCCCATGTCCATGATTACAACCATATGTTTAGAGTCATCTTTGATTCCTAAATCATAAAATTAGGTGGCGACTCCCAAAAAAAAAATTCGATCCACACCCGCACATCGAAGGCACTTTAAGTGGTGACTCCACTAAGGACTTTGAAGATCAAATTTGAAAACCTCAAAATTTGTTGTATTGCAAAATTGCCTATTTTATTTTTATTTTTATTTTTAGAGGACATATTAGTGGAATCTTTAGGTTGAGTATTTGTTTTTTTTTTTTTTTTTTGTATTATTATACTATTTAAAATTTTATTTTGTCGACTCTAAAACAATCAAAGATTCAAAGTCAAAGTAATACATAAAAAATAATGAAATGAGGATAGCGGGATTTATGTGGAAAAGAGGGCCGCACAAAGTGAGGAAAGAGTCGGCAAAAGTTTAAGGAAAGAAAAAAAGAGAGAGGTTAGGGATGTTGTTGTTACTATTGTAAAAAAAATCAAGAAAAAAAAAAGAATCTAGAGAAACGCTGTTCATGGGTGGGCAACCAAGAAAATAAAAAAAAGGGAAATAAGAGGTAGGATTCATGGGGAATCATGTAAAATAATAGAGGGTGGATCTTTTAGTTAGAGAAAAACATGAGTGCACTGGCGGCAGCAGGTATTGCTGCCATGTGTAATTAAGAAAGGATGAAGTAGAGGAGAACAAAGCAAAAAAAAATAAATAAATAAATTTTTAGCTCTGGATTCCAAGGATTGGTGGACCTCATGAATTTTGTCCAACGAAAGTCACCATGTCGACCTCTTAAAAGAATTATAGAGACAAGAAAGAGAGAGAGAGAGAGAGAGAGTAGTCAAGGCTAGCAAAGATCAGAACTTTAAGGAAAAAATTGAAAGAGATTTTTGTTGTTGTGTTCATGTAGGCGCTCTAGCTAGCAACTTTTTTTTTAGAGAAAAAAAGAAAAACCATGAGGTGTATGCGTGTGTGGTGACAAGAACCAAAGAAAAGTTGTTCTTTTAAAAAAAATAAAGAGATTTACTTGGTAGATGTTTTTTTTATAAACAAGCAATAATATTAAAAAGAGAATTACAAAACCTTGGTATTTGGAAGAATCAATTGGTCTCCAGTAAAAGCCCGTCTTACTACTAAAAGAAGACTATTTACAAAGTCAAAAGACTTAGAAGAACGAGAAGAAAATACATAGACCGCTAATGCGTCAGCTACATTATTTCCTTCTCTGAAGAGATGCCTTATGTCTTATTTGACCTCACTGAGTAAGAGCAGACACTTAGCCACAATGTGCTTATGAGACCAAAGGAATCTCCTACCTTTGAGAGCTCCAACGAGAAGGGACGAATCTGATTCTATTAACAACTTCTTGCCATTGAGATTAATGAGATGCACCCCATGCAACCAGTAAGAATTTAGCAAGAAAATTCGTTCATTGGCCAAAGAAAACACAGCATGCTTTTATCAGGCATCCTTCATGATCACGAATCACAGATCTCTTTCCAATTGCACCCGAGTTTTTCAAGCTTGAACCATCAACATTTAGCGTAATCCAGTCGACAGGCAGCCTACTCCACTTGACATAGAGGATCTTAGATAAACCAATGGAAACCTAAGGTTTTTTTTTAATTCAAATAGCCAAGCATCACTCTTTCTTTAAACTCCAACCACTGATCTAAATACATCACCAAATATTGCAGAATTTCTAGTAAGCCAAATCTCCCACATGATAATCCAAGGAGTTATAGCTTCCCTATAGTTTGAGGCATATTTTTTCTACAAGAACATAAAGGAGAAAGCCGCTCTCTTAGGAGGAAGAAGACCATGATCCTCACAAAATAAACCCCAAATCGTGGTACTATACTTGGCAGACTTATTGTTACATTTGGATTTAAAAAAAAGTTTATTTACTTTATCAAGTCTATCACTTTGCAAAGTTTTGGAGTACCACGGGCATTAGGGAGAAAAGAAAGAATGGACCAAGGGACAAAGATCAATGACTCTTTCCAAATTGGGGAAACGATCTATTTATAGACATTAGGTGCTCTAGAAGGTCCTAAAACTAGTCACCATCACTCTTACATATACTATCACGTACAGAGCATATTGGAGAAATTTTATGGCATTCCATTCAAAATTCACGGCGCCACATTGATCTAGAGACATCTAGATTTCTAATTTTGCATGGTTGCTTGATTGGTCTTCTTGATTGTAATGCACGTTTGAATAATTGATTTGGTGGTTTATCTTGATGATTTGATATTTAACATGTACGATGAACGCACAAAATCAATCTTCCGATAAATGCATTACTTTTGTGTAATTAAGCCTAATTAACATGGTAGAACATGTAATATGATAAATTAAGACTTAACCCAATTTTTAACCTAATCTAATGAAATATGGATGAAAATCGAGATAAATGTCTAAGAAAAGTATGGATAAATTAGTGTTTGAGACATTCTTTTTCTTCTTTTTTTTTTTATCTTTTTTTTTTTTTTTTTTTGAAGGAACAAGAGAAAAAAAAAGTCTTTTCTTGTCATAATTTTTTAAAAAGACTTGGAAAGTGAGAGAGAATGAGAGAGAACGTGTAAAGGAGAGAAAAGTGTGGAGGAGAGAAGAGAGAAATAAAATATGGAACCCCACGAGAGTGGGGCACCCCTATTTTTTATAGGTTTTTTAGTTGTTATTTTTTTCTATTTTCTATTTTTTTTTTACAAAAGTGGTACGTTTCTTTTTTAGATGTTTTTCATTATTATTATTTTTTTCTTCTCTCTTTTATAAGAATGGGATGTTTGGATTCCCTTCTATTTTATGAAAGTTTTCCTTTTTTTCCTTTTCTTCTCTTAAATTCTCTCTTTCACGTTTCTTATAATGATGATATAGGTAGCGATCCTATGCTACGCACGACTCGATAGTCCTTCGTTGATCAGTTGAATTTAATTTTAATTTTTAATTCGATTGGGCGATTAAAATTAAATTTTAATATTAGTTCAATTTAGTTGGTCGATTTAAGTTCTTAAGATTTGAATATTGGCTGGTTAATTTAAATTGAAAATTTTAATGTTTGATTAAGATTAAAATTTTGATTGATGTTATTTTATTAGTTGATTAAATTTCAATTTTCAATTTGATTGGTTAACTAAATTTTAGTTTGATTGGTTGATTCCAAGATTTTAATTTGATTTCGATTAGTTAATCAAAGTTTTAATTTGGTTAGTTAATTGAGATTAAATTTTCAATTGGGTTATTTAAAATTTTCCAGTTTGGTTGTTTAAAATTTTTTGATTGTTTTAAAAATTTTCGATTTGAATTATCATTTCAGGTGAAAACTTTCAATTTTCCTAATCGTGAGGTTTCTAAATTTTTTTCTTTTAATGTGCGTAAATTTGTCAGAAATTTTTTTTGGGCCACGTTTTCCTAAGAATTAAGGTCTCTAGGTAAACGTCAAATATCAAAAGGTACTTTAGTCGTTTTTACAATTTTTTCGTAGACATCTCTATTTTCACCGATTTTAGTCGTTAGATTTAAAATCTTATTCGGAAAGATAATGAAAGTACTTTTGAGATTGGGATCCATGAGGGGTATTTTAGTTTTTAAAAAGAATTTAATTTTAGTATAAAATTTCTTCAGTCCCAATGTGATTGTTTTTAAGTCTTGAAGTCATATTTTTTTAGCGTCATAAGGTCTCTAGGTTATCGAAATATATAGCGAATCTAAGCGTACATACTTACTACGTCGAATATAAGGTGTAGCGATCTTAAACGTGCATAATTTCTATGTCGAGTCGTAATGAGTGAAAAAGATATAAAGATTAGAAACGGGAAAAATTGGGAAATGTACTCTCCAACATTCAAGTTACTTGCGCTCATTGTTAGGACTCCACTACAACGAGGTGACAAACTGTCAAATTAGGCATGTGTTAAAATGCGGTGTCTACAATCCTAAATCCAAAAATAGAAATCTAGCAACAAAAAAAAAAAGAGAGAGAGAACTTCTATTACCACCCCAACTTCTCAACTAATAAGTAAAAGTTGGGGTACCAATAACAATTCTCAAAACCTCATTTATCTCCCCCAAAACCTTAGGATTCTACCTTCTTCAACTATCTAAAAAGAAAGACAAGATTGGAATTTTTTCTTGAAAATTGAATACAATGGATGACCTTTGCCAATTGAACAAGATTAGTGTCTTTTTTTACATTATATCATTGATTCCATGTCCACGTAAAAGAGGAAGATTGCGTCAGCTTGACAATCGATAGAAAAATTTGCATACCTAATATGAACGATGAACGAAAAGATATTGAGACTAAGGAATGTGTTACATAAAGCTACCACATATCATTAAAAGAGGAAGACTCCTCCAAATTTAGAAATGGGCTAGCAACAGCTTGAAAGTTATTTTGAATTGTTGACTCTTTAAAAAGCTTGACAATCAATAGAAAAATTTGCATACCTAATATGAACGATGAACGAAAAGATATTGTGACTAAGGAATGTGTTACGTAAAGCTACCACATATCATTAAGAGAGGAAGACTCCTCCAAATTTAGAAGTGGGCTAGCAACAGCTTGAAAGTTTTTTTGAGTTGTTGACTCTTTAAAAAGCTTGACAATCAATACAAAAATTTGCATACCTAATATGAACGATGAATGAAAAGATATTGTGACTAAGGAATGTGTTACGTAAAGCTACCACATATCATTAAGAGAGGAAGACTCCTCCAAATTTAGAAATGGGCTAGCAACAGCTTGAAAGGTTTTTTGAGTTGTTGACTCTTTAAAAAACTTGATAAAGTAAGCTCAACAATGACTCGTGACACAGATTTTAAGCCTCATTTACCTCATGAATGTTTAACCTAACTGTGAACAAATGGATTAATTTAGAAATAATTAGACATAAGACTATTAATGGATCCGATCAAATCCAAAATTGTATCAATTAACTTTGAATAATAATAATAAATAAATAAATAAATAAAAATTGGATTCTGATGAATCCAATTCAACAACTTATCAGATCAATTTTGGATCAATCACATTTTTGATCAACCATATGGGACCAGTATATCTGTATCAAACTTTTGACACAGATGTCTTTATAAAGGTATCACACATCAGCACAATAGTTTTCACGTTTTTAAAGTTTCGGGCGCATTCCTATTTTGGCATAAATGTAGTTGTGAAATAAATTCAAAACGCCACGTGGCTTGTAACGAAGAGGGTTTCTTCAAAATTTTGATTGGGCCGGTATAACTCCCATTTTGACACCAAGAAGCGTGTCAACTCTGAGTTCAGAGGATGTTGACGGTTCCATTGAGATGTCCTCTCTATGTTTTCAAATTGATGGCAAGCCCTTTGATGATGACAGTCTCAGTTGCTATTGCCACATCAACTTTTACTAACGCCACACCAATTATGTACAATTCCTTTGATAATATTTATATAGGAATTGGTGTGGCAATAATAACTCTCTGTATAAAAGACTGAGAATTACACCTAAAAATGCCTTTTATCTTTTTTTTTATTCTTAAAAAAAAAAGAGTTACTATTGACATCCACCAGTATTTATGCTAATGAAACACTAACGTTTAGTTATAACACACCAGTCTAAGTACATATAATAATTTATAATTTAAAAATGATTGATGTGTTATAAGTAAAAGTTAGTATGCCAATAAAATCTCTCTTTATTTATGCGAGAGATAGTAAAGTACTTAAATATCTCATTTCCATATGATTTTCATGTCTTGATTAGTGCAAAGTGAATTGCTTTTGCCAATTAAAGGTCATGTCGATTGACTTTGAATTTTATTTTCTAACTTTTCATGAAGACATTGACCAAGGATTTTATTTTCCTGGAAACACGGTGGATGGTCTTTTATGCCTTCGAATGTTGAATCATTGTATATGGGATATTACTCAACAATACATATCCCTTGTATTGCCATCGTTTCACCCAAACAAATAAATCAGATAAGTGATTTCTAAGAAATCAGAAGTAGAAAACTCATTCTAGAGAAACAATAAATTATGAACTTGATTTGATATAGTTAGAAGTTTCACAATGGGCTGATTTTGGTGATAATGACGTCCTCATTATAAAGATCGTCCTCGTCAAAAATTAGTTCATTTTGAAACTTTTAACTCAAATAAGATAAAATAATTCAATTATGGTCTAGGTTGCCATTATTAATTCGTGAGGGTGTTTTTATAATTATCCTTCAAAATACCTTATTAAAAAACTGGACAATCGACATAATTCATTTTTAATAATTTTTTTAAAAATATATTATTTTTTTGTTAATATTAAAATATGTAACCCTTTTTTAATAATTTTCTCTAATAAAATTCACAAATTAACTCATTACAGAGGAAAAAGTAAATAAACTGTAAAGTCCATTAAGACAGTTTAAACACTCTATTATAATCCCAGTTGAAAAGAGTAATTTAGTAGAATTCCCTATAAAATTAGTGATATTAGATTTACCCCCTACAAAATACATGATTATGTTTACCCTTTTTACCAAACATTGATTTGTTTGCTAATGATTTGATAGAAAGTGTTTTTTTTTCCTTTTTTTTAAATGCCCTTCAAAAACTTAAATAACTCCCTCAAAATAAATAGTCATGATAATCAAACTACCCCACTTGGCATACTCAATCGACTACCTGACATGACAAGTTCCTAAATCATAGATTTGCACTCCTCGAAATATGTAATTCCCTCGAGATACATATTTTTTGGAAAAGTGCAATCGTGTATCCCAAAGAGCATAAATCTACGATTGCCAAACTTGTCACGTCAGGATAGTCAATTGAGTTTGCCATGTGGGATAATCAAATTATCACGATTCAAATAAATATAAATAACCAAAAAATTAAACTAAATTTTAACTAATAAATCATAAAAAAATAAAAAAAACAATGTTGAAGTAGTTAACTTACTTTAGAATTAATTCTATAGAATTTAACCTAATATTACCAATTTTATACAAAAGTATTACTAAATTACCAAAAAAATTCAAATTGAAATCCCACAGAACTAGGAGGAAGACCAAAAAGAATGTGAATGAGATAGTGAAATAATATATGAACTCACTTTCAATAACCTAATTCCTGAATTTGGAACTAATGAAATAAAAAGAATAAAATTGATTTGGCCAACCCATCTTTGTGATGAGGTTTTATTTTTGTTGTTGAAGACAATGGATTTTGGAAAGAAAATATCCTGAAATTAAGAAAATCAAGGGTTGTTCGTTATGATGGTGAAGATGAGGGTATTTAGATCATTTTGTGTTAGTCTATTATTAAGACTGTAGTCAAGGGGTATATCATCAATTTTACTATACAGGCACAGGGGTGTCACAAATATTCACTAAACCTTGAGGGGTATATATATAAATTATCCATCAATATATTTAGCCGACCCCCTAGCACACTTTGCTCGTAGACTGCCCTCTCTCTCTCTGTCTCTCTGTCTCTCTGGTCTGCAACGATGGAGGCTCTCACGTTCGCACACTCACAGCTACCTCTGCAACGTCCCACACGTGCTAATTCAACGTTCCTCTTCACCAAAATCCGAAACGAAACAAACCCCAAGAAGAAAAACTTTTCTATCTCTGCTACATTTACGAAAGAAACAGCTGAGATTCCTCAGAAACCCTCAAAAATCTCCCACGAAAAGCCATTAAAGAGCTTATCATCTCCTCCATTGAAGAGGGTCTCTGCAGATTCGTTGCAGTATGAGAGCGGTTACCTTGGAGCTGTACCAGACAAGTCGTTAATGGCGGCCGAAGAGAGAGAAGGAGGTCTCAGTGCCGTGGCTTACTTGACTAATATACTTTCTTCGAAGGTTTACGATGTTTCCATCGAATCGCCATTGCAGTACGCTCCAAAGCTCTCGGAGAGGATTGGAGTCCAAGTTTGGCTTAAAAGAGAGGATCTGCAACCTGTAAGCTTTCCATCTCTTTATTTTTATAGATAAAGTTCTCTAATTTTTTTGCAATTTTTTGATTTTTTTTCGTCTTTTGTATTCGTCTGGACCCAATTTGATCGATTTTCTCTCTTCACGGAGAAATTGTGTAATTTTTCTGGTTCTCATGTTTTGTGTAAATGTCTCTCTATAGAGTAGAGATTGTTGTTGTGTTTCGTCTTAATTGTAGAATTCGGTAGTGTTAGGTTAGGTCATCCCAATTCAGATAATGTCAGCTCTTTAATGTAGAATTTAGATTGGTTCAGTTGCAAAAAGTAGTAATTTTTTTTGTTTTGGCTTCTCATTTGGGTTTTGTTTAATTTTCTTTATAGAGATAATTTCAGTTTTCTTCTTAATTGTAGAATTCGGAAGTGTTAGGTTAGGTATTCCCAATTCAGATATTTTAGCTCTTTAATCTTGAATTTAACTTGGGTCAGTTGCAAAATGTGGTTTTTCTTTTAGCTTCTCATTTGGATTTTGTTTAATTTTCTTGCAAGAGATAGTTTCAGTGTTTCTTATTAATTGTAGAATTTGGAAGTTTTAGAGGTCAGTAGTAATGGTTTCTGTTTATGGGGGTCTGTAGGTTTTCTCGTTTAAGTTGCGAGGAGCATATAACATGATGGCAAAGCTTTCAAGGGACGAATTGGACCGAGGGGTTATTTGCTCATCTGCTGGAAACCATGCCCAAGGTGTTGCATTGGCTGCTCGGACACTAAATTGTGATGCTGTGATTGCTATGCCTGTTACAACACCAGAAATCAAGGTTCTGTTTAGTTTGAAGTTGCATTTATCAGGAAATATTAAAAAAATTTCTCATTTTCAAAATTTTGTGTCTTAATTTATACTCGTGTACTTTGTTCAGTGGAAATCAGTCCAAAGGTTAGGTGCAACAGTTGTTCTTGTGGGAGACTCCTATGATGAAGCGCAAACATATGCTAAGCAGCGAGGTGAAGAGGAAGGTCGCACATTCATACCTCCATTTGATCATCCGGACATCATTACCGGTCAGGGAACAGTTGGGATGGAGATCGGGCGCCAAGCAGAAGGCCCATTGCATGCAATCTTTGTGCCTGTTGGTGGTGGTGGATTAATAGCTGGAATTGCCTCTTATATGAAGCAGGTTTCTCCAGAGGTTTGTGAGTTATGAGATCTGATCTTAATTTCTGTTTTAAGTTCAGATTTCATGAGTGGTGTATACGAGTAATTTTTCTATGGAAGTTGAAAATAAGTTTTTTTTTTTTGGATTGAGGAATGTCTAACTCATTGGAACATGAAAATATCTCATGTTCACACTTACACCTTTCCAAAAAAGTATATATATATCGCAATGTGCATAGCATTTTGTGCAAGTTTATGTATACAGGCATCCTCTTTGGGGTTTAAGGGGGTGAAAGAGGAAAAACAATAAATTTGGAAGGGTATTATTGGAAAAGGGGAAAAAGGAAAAGCAATATAGAAATTCGTAGGGGTGTTTTTGTAAAATGGTAGAAGAGAAAAAAAAAAAAGTTGGGGGTATTCTTGGGAATGGGAAGAAGAGAGCAAAAAGGAAGAGGGATAACTATCCTCGAGATACATTGTTTATGGTGTATAAATCTTGAGACGAAGGAGTGGGCTCCACCATTGTGTTTTATTATATAGATTTATTTATTTTTTCACATGTTTGTGTTCTAGAATATCTAGTGAAAGTGGACAAATTTTGAAATGTGTTCCAGTACACCAAATTTTCGTGGTGAGCTTGAACACCTAGACTCACCCATACTTGTTTTGAAATGGTTTTCTGGCACATCCAATGATTTATAGATGCTTTGAGTACTTAACAAATTATTCTATACATTATTGCTGTCACTCATGCTTCTTGTGATTTTGCATTTGAATTATTCGTAACTGATTCTCAGTTTTATTCGGATCCGATGCAACTCGAAATTTTACCTGTATGTTACTACACGTGTGTGAAATGAATCATTCATTAAGAGCAGACTTGATATGTCTTTTATGCAGGTAAAGATCATCGGGGTGGAGCCCTGTGATGCAAATGCAATGGCATTGTCATTACATCATGGACAGAGAATCATGTTGGATCAAGTGGGAGGTTTTGCAGATGGTGTAGCTGTGAAAGTGGTTGGAGAAGAAACTTTCCGCTTGTGCAGGGAATTGGTAGACGGAGTGGTTCTTGTCAGCCGTGATGCTATCTGTGCATCAATAAAGGTGAGTCTTCCCTTTTGTTTGTCTCATTTCTGTTAGTTGGGATCTTGTATGTAAGGAGAATTTGGGTTGCCGGTTGCTTTGTGTGGCAGCTTTTTTTTTTTGTTTCTTTCATTTCTTTTGGTGTTGTAACAGCTAGGTCTAGATTTTTTCAGTCTCCTATGTTTTTCCTTCCTCGATAGATTTCTTCTATATACTAACTAGTTTTTTTAATAACTTCATAACCACCTGACCCTTCAGAGCCCATGAACTAAATTAGAAGATAGCACATTGAAAATCATAACAACCTCAATGTATTTATTGCTGAACTGGAGTTAATAAACAAAAATTATAATGTAAGACCTTAGAATAAAAAATAATAAAAAAAGGGGGATGTTTTTTGCTTTGTGGACAACACAAAATGATTCGATGTTTTAAAAGTCCTGCATCGAGAAGCTTGATTTTTATGGTAAATCACAAGAAAGATAGGCTCTTATCTCTTTATTTAATTTTATATTTTTTTCTTTTATTTAATGTTTAATTTTTATGGGTTTTAAAGCTTTTCTGTTTTAATTGAGGCTAATGCCTTGTCTCATGGAGGCAAAAATCCTATTATAAGTCTCTCATCTTTTAGAACACTGATAACAAGTAAATGGAACATGAATTCGATTTTGAAATCCCTCTGATCATTTGGGAATATTTTGGGACTGGCTTAGACATTTGAAATCCCCTTATTGGATCCCCAAGTTTTGATGCAACAAGATCATGTTTTGACAACTAAAGTTAGAAATTGTGAAATGTGTTCTGTGTATCTGCATCAGTATTAACATTAGTTTGGTTGTTTATGTATGTGGCAATGTTAAAATGCGCTGAATCATCAACAGTCATCTTGAATTTAGCACACTTGATGGAAATAAATTTTTGTACGAGTGTGAATATAATTACTTTCAGCTGAAATGCCCCCTTGTGCTTCCTTTGCACACTTATTATGCCCACTTTTATCTTATCACCTATTTTGGCTAGTTATGGTCTCCCTTAGATGCATTCATTTCTGATTTTGTCTCTTCTAGATGTAGACATAAATCCTGGAAGATAAATACCAAATATAATAGTGTACCTGAATTCCACCACTTAGTATAGATGTATGCTCTCATCGCAGGACATGTTTGAGGAGAAAAGGAGCATTTTAGAACCAGCGGGGGCTCTTGCTTTAGCTGGAGCAGAAGCGTACTGCAAATACTATGGCCTCAAAGGAGAAAATATTGTAGCAATAACCAGTGGGGCGAACATGAACTTCGATAGACTAAGGTTGGTAACTGATCTTGCCAATGTTGGTAGACAACGGGAGGCTGTCCTTGCAACTTTTATGCCCGAAGAGCCAGGGAGCTTTAAACGATTTAGTGAACTGGTATGCCGGTAGAATACTTTTTATCAATTTTTCAATTCATATATGGCTCTTTCCATCCCTGTCTTTGGACTAAATATCTTTATGTTGTCAGATAGGTCCAATGAATATCACTGAGTTCAAGTACAGATATAAAGCTAGCAAAAAAGAAGCTCTTGTTCTTTATAGGTGAGTATTTGCACTTTGTGACCAAAAAGAAGAAAATGTACAATTTTCACTTCCGATTGAAGTGTCTTTTCCAGCATGGTTTAAATGGTCATACTATCTCAGATTGTCTTGGCTAGGGCTGTCAATGGATCAGATCAGGGTGGACTTGTTGCCAATCCAATAAGGCTCAGATCCAGGACTGATCCGATAAGTATCAGATCGAACCCTTATCAGATCGGGTCTCTATCAGATCTCATTATTAAGGCCAGATCCGATCTAGTAACAATTGGATCGGGTTCGGAACAGGTCAATCCGATTTTATATATATAATCTAAGAAAACTTTATATATCTCAACAAATATATAATATAATTTATATACTTTCTAAAATATTATTGGATCGGGACATGGTTGATCCAGATCCAGTCCAATAAGATATCGGATCGAAACCTTATTGGATTGGGTTCTTATCGGAATCCAAAGCATCAATCCAGACCCGAAGTTATTCGGAATGGATCAGATTTCAGGTCTGATCTGGCCTATTGACAGCCCAACTCTCGGCCAAGACGAGAACAGAACATTCAATGTTTTGGGGTTGTTCTGGAATGTCTGGGTCGGTTATTCTACTGATCGAGACAATGTTTCGGGATGAAATTATAAACCTTGTTTTCCAGTATATTTGGGTTGTCGTTTTCCTGCGTTCTTGATGTAAGCTCTCTATAATATTGTGTCCTTATCGCATGGTCCTCAACTAATTCATATCTTTGGTTTTTATAATGTTGAAAAGGAAAAAAAACTTCACCTAGTCGATTCATATCTCTTTTTGTTTTCTGGTCATTTGCAGTGTTGGCCTTCATTCAGTTTCTGGGCTCACAGCAATGGTGAACCGCATGGAATCTTCCCAACTTCGAACAATCAATTTCACAACAAGCGACTTGGTTAAAGATCATTTGCGCCATCTAGTAATCATCTTGACCAACTGAACCCCCAAAATGCCACTTGGCACCTCTTATGATTGTTAGGCACACAGCCCACCTTGTGGTGGACCTACACCAAAGAACAACTATGTCGTCTACTTCTAACAATTGCAATCAAATTCAATCGATTTTTTTTTTTTTTGGCTTACAAAAAACCCAAATTACTTTCAGATGGGTGGACGAACTAATGTTCAAGACGAGCTTCTTTGTCGATTTGTCTTCCCAGAGAGACCCGGAGCTCTAATGAAATTCTTGGATGCCTTCAGTCCACGTTGGAATATTAGCTTATTCCATTACCGAGCACAGGTTAGCTTCTAAATGCTTCTTGTTTGTCAGTTTTCAATCACCTTTAAATATGTATCATTAACATGAGATTGCCTTTTTCTTCCATTTTGCACGCTTAACTCAATAGAACATGACAAGTTGAACCATGCCTAATATTTGGCATGTTTTTTTCCCTAAAAAATCTTAACAGGGTGAAACAGGTGCAAATGTCTTGGTGGGTATCCAAGTTCCAAGTACTGAGATGGATGAGTTCCGAAGTCGTGCCAACAGTCTTGGATTTGATTACAGTGTGGAAACAAGTAATACTACATTTTGGCTTTTGATGCATTGAATGGTAGCCACATCAGGATTTAGGTAAATTCCCAAAAACTGATTAGCTTAACCATGTATTTCCCTAAATTAGCTTTCATAATAAGCTTAAGAGGGCCTTAAGATGGAAAGCATGGTGGCATCTTGTGGCCTTTATTGAGTAGAGAGGAGGAGGTCTGATGTTCTTATATGTATCTATAATGTATTTGCATATGGGGGTTTCTTTGGTTTTTCCCCCATTAATGTAATTTATGACTCTTGGAATGAGAACCATGCTCGTAGTTCTCTAAATGTTTGAGCTTTTATTTTTCTTTTTGATTAGTGCAAACGTATTTACTATTATAATGAGAGAAGGCGAAGTCAAAGTAGTTCGACATCAAAATTTCAATCGGACAAATACCGTCAATTTTACATTTGAACTTAATATAAGCAGAGTCATTTTTTTTTTTTTTTTTTTTTTTCAAAGAGAAGGGTAGTGAGATTGACATTGGATCACGGCGTAGTGAGATTGTTCATCCTATGGACAACGTGAAGAAAGTGCTGGTGGAAAGGAAAGTATTCGAGATTAAGAAAATCTGGGTTCAACGGAGGAGAGGGATCGAGATTAAAGAGAAGGGTAGAAGGTTTGAATCGAATGTTCACCTGCGGGAGGAGGAGGTTATTTGGGTTTCTAAACAGCTAGATGCAGCGAGAACCTCATCGAAGATTTTCAGGGCAAAGTTTTCGAAGGATGGCCGTATCTTTATGATCCAGGAAGAGCAGAATACATTTGGCAGATACCTGAAGTTGCAACAATTCTCGGAAAGATTACGAATGCGGGGGATTCTTTTCCCGGAAGGTTTAGGAGGTAACGGATGGGGGGAAGTTAGTTATGCTTTAAGAACATTCTGGGATCAAGATGAGAAGATGAAGGCTCCAGCGGAGAGGGGAGGGATGGTGTATTCATGGGCTGAGGTAGTAAATAACTCCTCTACTTCAAAGACAGCACAAGAGGTCCCACCAAAATCTGATGTAGAAGTGAGTCTCAGTCCGGTGATTAAGCAAACTCACTTTTCAGTAGGAAATCAAGCGTACAATAATGGTATAGTGTTTGGAAACTGGAGATGGTCCTTTATTTGCAGTTCAGACTCTCTGGAGGCAGACTGGGATGGCTTTTTGAAGGAAATGGAGCTAGCAATTCCTCATGCATCGAAGATTAAATTTTTAGCCTGGGAACCATGCACCCGGATTTTGATGCTGGGTAATAAAAAGGAATTCCTGGAAGTAAATGGAAGAAGATCGGTCTCGGTGGGGATCAGTAATTTTAGTTTGCGTCCATGGTTTGCAGACTGCAACACAATTAAACCAGAATGGAAGGAAGACGGTACATGGGTTTGCGTCAGTGGGCTACCATTCCATTTATGGAAGAACCATGTGTTCAAGAAGATTGGTGCTCAGTTGGGTGAACTTATAGAGGTGGATCTGAACACTCTTCACTGTGCGAAAATGGATAGAGCGAGGTTGAGGGTTGGGTGTTCGCCATGGAAGATGCCTAGAGGCTTGTATTTATGGGTGGACGGGTTTCGTTATATGATAGGGATCGAGGTGGCAGGAGACGAAGTAGAGAAGAAGGTTTCAATAGAGAAAGGAGCAGCAGCTGGGGTGGAAATTTCAGCAAAGAGAGGAACACAGATGGACAAGGACTTTTCTCAGGCGGTGGTTGTGGAGGATCAGCTGGAGAAGATGATACCTGGATTTAACGGAAAGGTTCGGGAGTTATCAAAACCGAAAGGTAGAGGCGTGTGTTTCAAGCCAAAGAGATGGCGTAAATTCAAATTTCGTCCATTCTCAGACTTACGTGATAACAGCCTCAATAGATCGAAGCCACGTAGACGGATCATTAAACATGATAGTACAGGGAGACTTCTAGCTAAGGTAGCTACGAACCTAGATTACACTAGGTGGCTGCGTAAACAAGGTATGGTGGAGCTGGGTAAGACAAACGAAGTTGGGCCCAACTCGTCAGAGACTGTTAGTGGTGGTGGTGGGCCGTTAATAGTGAACGATTCAAAAGCCCGTTATGTTACAAAAGAGGGGCAGGGTAGTGAGAGTCCAGTGGGTATAAAAATGGCAATTAACGGGCTGGGTACTAATATACAAGGGGCCCATGGTTATGGTAGCGGGCCTGCAGCAAGTGAAGCCCAGTTATCATCGTCTATAGGGGTGGACTGCGACAGCCCAGTGGTAGTTAATTTAGACTTGAGGCCGCCTCCAGGCTTAGGAAGGAAGCCCAAATTGAAGAAGAGGTATGCTAAGAGTTGTGCTGGCCCAATTGTGATAAGTAAAAGAGTTGGGCTGAAGTTTAACCAAGCCCGTGGGAGATTAATGAGGAGTTTGAATCTGAATAGATTATCCAGGTGGTATAAACTAACAGAAACTTTTAAGTTGACTTGCGTCCAGCTTATGAAGTCAATTTTCGACCATTTTCTGAACTGCGAAAGATTGGATCATAAGGGCGAAACGGAAGATAGGGTTAGGAGGAGAGATCAGAAGCTGCCGAGGGGTTTGGATGAAGAAGATTGCTTGATATATCAGAAACCAGAACAAGGGAGGGGACTTGATACTCGAAAATACAGCGAACCAAGAAATGAAGTGATCGTTGACTCTGCAGTTACCAGAGTTCTTTGGTCCGACAGAATAGAGGGGAAAAGAGATCAGTATCAGAGGGGTAGTTCAAAAATGGAAGAAGGAACCAAGGTGAAGATTACAGAAGGAGAGGCTGACGTGGAGTTGTATAGGAGGAAGGGAGGATTTTCAGATGGCTCTATCATAATAGTCTCAAAGAAGAGGGACAGAAGTCAAAATACAGTGTGGGAGAATTGTGGGTTGTCGCTAGATCCAGGGAGTTCGAGCATGCAGCATGTGTGGCAGGATAGTCGAGGGAATATTTCTAGGGAAGGTATTTTTAACTCTTCATTAAGCACATTTGGTTTCACTCTTCTCCCTTTTTCGAACACTTCTTCTTGGGTTTCTTGTATGGGCTCTGGTGGGTCTTCCTGTCGTGTTTTCGTATTTCCTTGGTATTCTGTTAACAGGTCTCAGATTCCTGTAGCCTTGATCGAATCTCATCAGATCAGCGAGATCTCTCATGTTGAGGAGAATTTAAGGGAGATTAGTAGAGATGTCCTATGTCGTTCTTCGTCAGAGATTCTCTTGACCCAGATGCCGGAGGAAGTGACGGGCTTGAATCAGACAGAAGCTTATTTCGATGGGCATTGGGATGACAGAGGTTTAGAAGATCCAAATTTGGTTCAAGAGGAGGATTTAGTAGTTCAAACTGAAATGGAAACAATTGAATGGTTAGTGAGCCAAGCCTTGAGTATGGCAGAGGAGTTTGGAATAATACCGGAGACAGATGATAAAAATTGTTCGCTTATCTTAAGAGTGGTCATAGGAGACTCGAAGGACAGAGCTCTCCTTGAGGAAGAGTTGAAGGAGTTAAGCAAGGATAATGGAATTGATGTTGATAATTTGGGGCTGGAGGCGTCAAATAGTCAAGAGATTCAAACATTTAGGGATGGGCAATCAAATGAGTTGGTTGTGGTGGCTCCTATGGAATCAGTGAAGAAGATGTATAGGCCAAAATTGGCCAAGATGGCGGAACAATAATAGAGTCGTTCGTTGGTTTAGGTTTGGGTTCTTGTTTTGGTTGCTATGTCGATTAAGATTTTGTCGTGGAATGTGAGAGGGTTGGGGGGAAAGAATGAAGAGGGCGGCTGTGAAAGCGTTTATCATAGCCAAAAGGCCAATCTTAGTTTCTCTTCAAGAGTCGAAGCTTTCGTTTTGTGAGGATAAGGTGATTAAGGACCTTTGGAGGGGAATATTGGTTGGGTTGCTCTTCCAGCTCTTGGGAGTGCAGGTGGTATTCTTTTGATGTGGAATAAGGATTTCATTCAAGTGATTGACAACTTAGTTGGGGCTTTTTCCATTTCTATCCTTTGTAAGTGCGTTAATGATGATTTTCAATGGGTTTTCTCAGGGATTTATGGCCCCACAATGAGTAGGGAGAGACAACAATTTTGGGAAGAGTTGGAGGATCTTGCGGGTTATTGGCATAAGCCTTGGGTTCTAGGGGGAGATTTCAACGTTATTAGATTCACCAATGAGAGGAATGGGGGGCAGAGGATCACTAAGGGGATGAGGGATTTCAACGCTTTTGTGAATAGATTTGCCTTAATGGATTTACCCCTTCTAGGTAGAAGGTTTACTTGGTCCAATAATCAAGCTGAGCCTAGGATGTCCAGACTAGATAGATTTTTGGTGAGTGGAGATTGGGAAGAGAAATTTCGTAATGTGGTGCACACGGCAGCCCCGAGTCTAATTTCGGATCACAATCCTATTGTTATTGAGGCGGGGCAAAGTCGATCTGGTCCGATTCCTTTCCGATTTGAAAATATGTGGCTTATTCACCCAAATTTTGCAGATCTAGTTAAAGATTGGTGGAGGGAATGTCCAACAGTGGGGTACCCAGGAATTGTTTTCAAGAACAAACTCAAGTATCTAAAAGAGAAATTGAAAAAGTGGAACAAGGAAGAAGTGGGGAGAGTTGAGTTGAGAAAGGGGGAGCTCCTCAAGGAAATTGAGGATCTAGATTATAAGGAGGAGCGGGGGGAGTTAGAAATAGTGGAAAGAGGGAAAAGAACTGAGCTTAAGTTAGAATTTCAAAGAGTTGCGTTGATGGAGGAGATAAGTTGGCGTCAGAAATCTAGAATTCAGTGGCTTAAAGAGGGTGATAATAATACCAAGTTTTTCCATAAGGTGGCTAACTATCATAGAAAAAATAACCAAATGGACAATTTGATGATCAATGGGACTATGGTAGAAGGGGAAGAGGGTATTAGGGAGGGAATAGTAAGTTACTACAAAGAGCTTTATAAAGAAAGAGAGGATAGGAGGCCTCGCCCGGACAATCTCGATTTCAATATGCTAACTAATGAAGAAAGGGCGGGGTTGGAAAGGCAGATCGGGGAAGATGAAGTGAGATCAGTTGTCGCATCCATGGGAGGGAACAAAGCGCCGGGACCAGATGGTTTCACAATGGAATTCTTCAAGCATTGCTGGGAAATTATCTCCGAAGATTTTATGAAGGTGGTTTGGGAGTTACAGGAAAATGATTGCCTACATTATGCTCTTAACAGTACCTTTGTGGCATTGATTCCGAAAAGAGTGGGGGCGGTTGACTTGAGTGATTTCAGACCCATTAGTTTAATAGGATCGGTGTACAAGATTATATCTAAGGTGTTGGCGAACAGATTGAAAGAAGTTATGAAAAAACTAATTTGTCCTGAACAAGGTGCCTTCATTAAGGGAAGACAAATTTTGGATGGTGTGTTAATGGCTAATGAATGTTTAGACTCTAGAATCAAAGCCAAGAAGGCAGGGTTAATAGGAAAAATCGATATGCAGAAGGCGTATGACCATGTAAGCTGGGATTTTTTGGAGTATATGATGGGGAGGATGGGGTTTGGTTCTAGGTGGATTGGGTGGATTATGAAGTGTATAACGTCAGTGTCTTTTTCTATCCTAGTCAATGGTAGTCCGGCAGGTTTTTTTCGGAGTTCTAGGGGGCTGAGGCAGGGTGATCCGTTATCTCCATTTCTATTTCTTATAGTGACGGAGGCTTTGGGTAAGTTGTTCAGTAGGGGGGTCGAGATAGGGAGGTTATCCGGGTTTAGGGTGTCTGTTGAGGGGCCATTAATTTCGCATTTGCAATTTGCTGACGACACCCTAGTATTTCTTGATCCGGTTACAGACCAAGTTAGAACTCTTCGGGTTTTATTATGTTGTTTCGAAGCAATTTCAGGTTTACACGTCAATTTACAGAAGAGTAAGCTGTTTGATGTTGGAGAGGTTCCGAACCTTTCAGTCTTAGCAGCTACTTTGGGTTGTAGGAGTGATATGCTTCCATCTTCCTATTTAGGATTACCTTTAGGGGCTCCGTATTGTAGTAAGAATATTTGGCAGGGTGTGATCGAGAAAATGGAAAAGAAGTTAAGTACTTGGAAGGCTAAATATCTCTCAAAAGGGGGTAAGGTGACGCTGATTAAAAGTACTTTGAGTAGTATTCCGATTTATTTCTTATCCTTGTTTACATTGCCTCAATCGGTGGAAGTGAAAATTGAAAGACTTATGAAGAATTTCCTGTGGAATGATAATAATGGTGGTAGAAAGTATCATTTGGTGAATTGGAAGATGGTTTGTACTCCAAAGAAGAATGGAGGCTTGGGGATTCGAGGTCTAAGACTAACTAATAAAGCTCTCCTAGGTAAGTGGCTATGGAGATTCGGGGAAGAAAGAGATAACCTGTGGAGGAGAGTGGTTAAGGCTAAGTATGGTGAGAAGAGGTTTGGTTGGTATAGTGGAGAGGCTATAGGGACTTATGGGTGTAGTGTGTGGAGAGGTATTCTGAAGGGTGTCGAGAAGTTTGAGAGGGAGATAAGATTCAAAATTGGGATGGGGGACAAGGTGAGGTTTTGGGAGGATATTTGGTGTGGAACTTCTTCTCTATCTACCCAATTTCCATCCTTGTACGCTTGCTCTTTGAAAAAAAATAACTCAGTAAGACAGTGTTTGATTCGGGATGGGACTACGGATTCTTGGAATCTGGGTTTTAGAAGAAATTTCAATGATTGGGAATTGACGGAGGTTACATCTCTCCTACATCTTCTTAACTCGACTCAAATCAGAGAGACCGAGCATGACAAATGGGAATGGTTCAAGGCGAAGGATAAGAAGTTCTCTGTTAAGTCTTTCTATTGTTATTTACAGCCATTAGGTGATGTATCTTTCTCGCCTTCTGTCCTTTGGTCTGTTCTTGTTCCTTCTAAGATATCCTTCTTTCTTTGGATTGCCTCTTTGGGAAGAATTCTCACCATGGATAACTTGATAAATAGGGGGTGGGTCACTCCGAATTTTTGCTTTCTTTGTTGTAGGGATGGGGAGTCTGTCAACCACATTCTTATTCATTGTCCTTTCTCCCGATATATCTGGATGTTCTTTTTATCTCGCTTCAAGGTAAATTGGGTTCTTCCCTTATCTTTTTTTGCGCTTCTAGAGAGTTGGAGTTACAATATATTCTTTTCTAGAAAGAAGATTCTCTGGGCTATCCTTCCATTCGCCATTGCTTGGGGTCTTTGGAGAGAGCGTAACAACAGGGTTTTCCTCAGCAAGGAGAGCACATCGCATACTGTAATCTTGGAGATTTTGGGTTTCTTGTTCCTTTGGTCCAACTTGAGGAAAGACTTTGAAGGAGTGGGCTTCCAAGATTTTGTTTTCAACTGGGATACTATTTGTGACTCTTAGTTCACCGTCGACATTGTTTTTTGGTTACTGTTCTTCTTTGTTGTTGTTGTTGTTGTTGTTGTTTGGGGGCTATCTCAGCCTCCTTCTCTTTTCTTCTTTAATATAAATTTATACTTATCAAAAAAAAAAAAAAAAAATAAAAAAAAAAAAATAAGCAGAGTCATTTTTGTCAAAAATCAAGAAAATTGCAATCCCACTTCTCTGTAATCAAGTTGATTAGTTTTCAAAATCACAAAATCATCCTTTTACACTATAATCTTTAAAAATCCTTTAATTAAGAAAGATTACAGGATAAACAAGGGCACGGGTCGAGGAGACCTACTAAATAGCTAACAAATCCGCCTCCAACCCAACAAGCAACACCTGGTTGAGCACAAGTTTTTTGATTAATTTTGAACTACTCATGTAAGTTTTGGTTGCATAATTAATTGACTCGACAACAAAAGCTTGACTTTGGATAGAGTAGAATGGAGGAATAAAATTCGTTTAGCCGACCTTAAATCTTTGGAATATGATTGACCATGGTTTTAAAACTTATTTTGACATCTCGTTTGTGAGCAAATTAGAATATCAGACAAGTTTTCCAATATGTTTGAGACATCTTGGTCAAAAATAAGGAAATTGAATGTGGGTTTTAAATTTCATCTGATACATTGACTTGTCCACCCATCTCGTTGTTAGGTGATACCAAGTAGGGGTGCAACTTGGTTCGGTTCAAACCAAGAACCGAACTAAATCGATAACTTTGGGGTGATTTGGTTTGGAACAAGTTGCGGTTCGGTTTCAGGTTACAAAAATAGAGATCAAATCAATTTGATTCGATTCTTGGATCAAACTTGTATAGAACTAAACCAAACTAGGAATTGAATCCCTATACAATAAATAAATATATATGTATATAATAATTATTATGAATTATTTTAAGAGTTAAGACAGATTAATCATCTTTTATAAATAAATTGATGATTTTTTATGGATAAATTTGTGATTTATTGTATGAAATTTTATGTTTATTTTTTCATTAAAAATATTACTTATAATTTATAAAATATTGGCAATCCGTAAAATCAAACCAATGTTAATTCAATTTGGGTTGGTCTGATTCCAATGGAATTTGGTTCGATTCTGGTTCTTATTTAATGGATTCGACCTATATCAGTTCAGTTTCAATTTGACCTCAAACCAAATCAAATCGAACCAAGTTGCACCAAGACGACTCAGGCAATATGTCTCGGTCTCAATCTCGGACAAGTTTTGAAACCATGTGACTGACATACCCCTTGAGATTGATATTCCAAGAGAGTAATACAAACTGATAGACCATTTTGAACTAAAATCAAACTTTTTGGTTGAATATTCAGCTACTACACAATATTGCATATGATGTAGCATCTGAATCTGATTATAGCCAGAGATACATGATCATGACCGTTAAAGTAGTGATTGGATTGGGTCCCATTAGTACCTCTATTGCTCTGATTTGATAACAAGAAATGAGATATTCTGGGCCCACTTTCATCAGATGGTAATGGGATCCACTGCAGTAAGGCTAATAATTACCTAACAAAGTGTTTCCCAAAAGAATATCAAATCAAGAGCTACTGAAAATTTGATGGATTGAAATTGACTTGTTGATCAAGACCATTCATTAATTCAAAATCTTGCACTGATTGGATGATCCTAACCATCCAATTTATAACACAAAAACTATTAGGTATTTTGCCCTCATTTTTTAAATAAGGATCAACCACTAAATCAGGAGAAAAGGGTGCATCATTAGGTAATAGGGTTTGTGGAACAAGAAACCACAGTAACATATTGACCCAAAAGAGAGAGTGAGACAAAAAAATAAAAATAAAGGAAAGAGACATGAAACCTACTTATATAATTTAGATACCCCTTATGTTTTCAACCTAACAACATGCCCCCCTTGACCTTGATCTTCTTGTATAGTCTAATAAAAAATTATTTAAATGCCCTCATCCTCAACCTCAATCTCTAGCCATTCAAACTTTTAAACCTCTATGGTAAAATTATTTTAATATATCCAACCTCAACTTCAATCCATTGATTTCACCCCCATTTTAGAAAACCCTTCATTTTTTTTTTACCCTGAATTCCATCGTTTCTTACTTCTCCAAAAATCTTATCTTGTTCTTGAGATTTTAAGGGTGAAGTAGATAGATCTTAAGGTTGAAGATGAAGGGAAAAATGAAGGGTTTTTTTTGGCTACAAGTTGAACATGTGGGCATTTAAGTCCTCTCACTTAGTCTATTGGAGTAGACAGAGGTAAAAACAAAGGGGGTATCTCAACAATAAACCAAAATGTGGAGGGGTATGTTTAAACTACCCTTAGCTTTACTATATCAAGTGGAGTGGTTGCTCAGCGTTGTTAAATCACTAGTACCATACTCTTAAAATATATTACACAAAGAAAACAAAATAGATATTATAATTTACAATTAGGTAATATGTCATTAAATTATTTTATTTGTTTATCTATTATACCAACAAGTTAAATAAAAAGATGGGACACTCTTGGTATTTTTTAATTTTTTAATTTTTTAATTTTTTAATTTTTTAATTTTTTAATTTAGTTTTCCTTTGATTTTAGTTAAGAAAGAGGGTGTCTTAGAAGTTTGAACAGCCCTAGAAAGCATATTTAGCATGTTTTAGAATTCAGATGACTCAACTCGTGGAGTGAGTCAACTCGGATGGGACAAATGAATATTCTAAATTTTGCAACAACAACAAAAAAAAAAAAAAAATACAATTTAGTATTATAAAATAAAAACTAAAATTATCTTTATTTCTTTTGTTTTCCATAAACAAAATTAAATATAACTACATGATTCGATCGAGTTTCTAACATCATGACTTGGTATATATCAGAGCGAACTTGATTGGCTTATCGAATTGAATCAAAGAGACGGTTCAAATGAATATCAGGGTCGAGTCAGCTAAAAAATTTAAAATTATTGATTACATCATACAAAACATGATTTTACTCAGTTTTAAAACTTGATGACTCTAATTTATTCAGTCAAGTCAAAAACTCGGGTCAACATGGACAAATCAAATAAAAAATATTTTTTTTTGATTGTAGACACCCGAATTTGAGCGGGCCCTCGACGCAAGATGCCCCAAAAAATCGAAAAATCGGAACGGGCCCCGAGGCCCAAACCTACAAGAACCCAATCTATTTTCAACTAATAAATGTTCGAGGTCACCCACGTGGCCCATGGACCCGCACACCTCACCACCCTCCTACATCCTTAAATTCAACCCACTACTATTCTACCCAAGCCCAATCACTCTCATTAAACATAAGCCCATCCTATTCTACAATCCAATCCAACACAAACCCAACCTAAGCTAAGCCCATCACATAAAACCCAAACTACTTTCCTAAACCCAACCCAACCTAAGCCCAACTCACAATCTAAGCCCAACTCACTACCCAAACCCAATCCAAACCATCATCATCACATCAAACCAATCACCAACTCAATACAAAAAATGACACATGTCATCATCCCCTTCCACCTCCCTCATCTAATCAACTCAACCCATAACCCTACCCTAACCTAACCTATTCCCCATCCTCTCATCATCAACAACCCATAACTCAACCCATAACCCTACCCTAACCTAACCTATTCCCCATCCTCTCATCATCAACAACCCACAACTCAACCCATACCCTATACACCCTAACCTATCCCTCATTCTTTAACCACCCACATCACAACCCATACCTATCCATCACTTTCCCTTAAAACACTCCCATAAAATCACCTCAACCCATACCTCAACCCATACCTCCCATACTCTTCTCTTTAATCATCTAACCACCATCACCAATCAACTAATCTCTCCATCCCTCCATTTGCCACATGTCATCATCCCTTCAATCCTCTCAAAATCAAACCAATGAACTGGCTGAAGCTAATGCAATGATAGCAAAGCTGTTAGAGACAACGAAAAGGCAGGAACAAATCTTGGCGGCAGTCTTGAGTAACACTAATTTTCTGCAAGCACAGGCAACTCAGCATCAAGCATCCGGGTCAAACCCCGAACCCCCTGAGCAAATACGACCAGACCAACAAACCACCCCACCTCCTACTGTGCCAATATATCAGGGTCCTCCGCTCTATATACCACAGAACCCACCACCTCCCGTAATGATCCCAGATGACGAGTGTGACTTTAGGGCTCCTGAAGCTAAGAGTGCTACTGACGACAAAATGGCCCGACAGATTGAATCTCTCCAAGAGGAAATGCGACGGATGAAAGGCACAAATACTCTGGGAGGGACAAGATTCAGGGACCTATGCTTCTATCCCAACGCACAGCTGCCAGCCAAGTTTAAATGCCCGGAATTTGAGAAATATAATGGTGTTGGGTGTCCTCTGTCACACCTCAAATTATATTGTGGATCAATGTGCCAGTATGGCGAGGATGATAGACTATTGGTGCAACTTTTCCAAAGAAGCTTAACAGGACCGGCCCTTAAATGGTTCTCAGGATTGGACCATACACTCATCAAGAGTTGGCAGGATTTAGCAGAAATGTTCTGGCACAATTATCGATTCAATACAGATGTGGGTTTGGATCGGAATGATATGGCTAAGATGACGAGGAAACATAAAGAAACAGTGAAAGAATATGCCCAGAGATGGCGGGAGTCCGCTTCACAAGTACGGCCCGCAATGACCGAACAGGAGATGAACACTACGTTTATCTCAACACTGGGGCATGCCTTTTACACTCATTTGGTTGGACACACTACAGGCACATTCTCGAATTTAGTTCAAGTGGCAGACCGGGTCGAGGACGGGATCCGAACCGGTCTAATATTTGACTTTACAGCCTTGAGTGCAGCAGCGGGGACCTCGGCACAAAAGAAATCAGTGCCTTTTGTCAAGAAGAAAGAGGATACCCAAGTCAATAATGTACAACCCAGCCAACCTCTCATCATTCAAGCACCAGCTCAGCGGCCACAGGCACCCCAGGCACATTGGGCGCCAGTACCTCGAGCTGCCTGGGCTCCAGCACCGCAGAATCCCTTCCGGACAGTTCCTCCACAAATGCAGCAGGCACCACAATATGGACAGAACCAACAGGCACCACTATATGGGCAGAATCAACAAGCGAGACCGAACAGGGTTAATAGAGTGTTTACCAGGCTACCCATGACATTATCTGAGTTACTGCCAATCTTGCTCAAGGGTGAGTATCTTGTCAAACGTCCACCAAATCCTGAAGCTGCCAAAGGGCCAGGGTACAACCCCAATTTGATTTGTGAATTTCATATGGGTGCACCGGGGCACTCGACAGACCAATGCTGGCAGCTCAAACATCAGGTACAGAACTTGATTGACAAGAAGGCTCTTATCCTGGATGGGCCTCCCAACCCACCCCAACAACAGAATATCAACCAAAACCCCCTACCTACCCACAATGGAGAGGGGAGTGGGCACAGGGTAAATGTCATTTGTGGAGAACTCGACTTCAACCCCTCGGATCTGATAGCACCTATCGGGTCCAAAATCAGGGTCCATCTAACTCAAGGATCAGAAGCACCAACAGTCAGCACAGTCAACCATTACACAACCGACTCACCCCAAAATTCACTACCACTCAGATTAGCCAACCTCACCATCCATCCCACTCATCAAAATGCTACTACCCAACCTCCTTTAGTCATACCTTACGGATCACCCCATCATCAAAATTCAACCAGGCCTCCCCTTGTTATACCCTACGCACCACCATATTCCCAAGGATCAACTCGACCCCCCCTCCATATACCATATACTTCATTTCCACGTCCACCACTCGTCATTCCATATTCTCCATCGACTCCTCACATAACTTCCCCTACCATCACTACACCCAAATCATCACCACCTCCTCTCATTCTCAATATGAAACCCGATCCACCCCCCATGACCATACATTCACCTAAGCCATTCCCCTATAGCTCTCTCCAGGCAGTTCCTTGGAGTTATGAGACTACCATCACCACAACCGCCGGGGTCGAAACAATGAAGAAGGCATTGGTGGCCGATATCGGTAATATGACAAAGACAGGGAGATGCAAAAAAATACCAACAAAGGGGGTAAGCATCAAGGAAAAGACTGAAGAAACGACAGAGGAGAAAAAAAGGAAGGAAAAAGGAAAGGGCAAGATGGACGAGAATGACCAGAAGAAAGAGGAGGTGAAAGCAGCAGATAAAGAAGCTGAAGCAAAAGTGACAGACAAAGAAGCCACTGACTTTATTAAGCTCATCCTCAAGAGAGAGCATAACATAATAGACAGATTGAACAAGCAGCCAGATCAAGTCAGCATCCTAGGACTAATACAAAAATCGGAAGAGCACCAAGAGGCATTGCTGAAAGTCCTAGGGGGGTCACATGTACCTTCGACCACGACACCGGCCCAGTTAGAGCAAACAGTCGGCCAGATCATGGCCTCCAATCCTATTATCTTCACAGAAAATGAGTTTACACCCGAAGGGACGGGGCATGTCGAGCCACTGAACATTATGGTCATATGCAAGGGCATGATGGTTGCCAGGGTGCTGATTGACAATGGCTCAGCGCTTAATGTTTGTCCACTTGAGACCTTCCGAAAGCTGAACGCCGATTGGTCATATGTGAAACCCAACAATAAGGTTGTTCGAGGGTTCGATAGTTCGAAAAGGGACTCGTTGGGCGAGGTGAACCTACCAATCACAATAGGACCCTGCACCTTTGAAGTAACGTTTGAAGTCATGAAAATACCAACGACCTTCAACTTGTTACTGGGTAGGCCTTGGATCCATACTGCCGGGGCTGTGCCTTCCTCGTTGCACCAAAGAGTCAAATTTATCATGGGGCAAAGGATGGTATCAGTATTGGCAGAGAACCTTATTCCAGCTGGGAGAGCCCCAGACGTGCCTTTCATTGATATAGAGATGACGAAGGACAAGGCACTCTACCATTCGTATCAATTTGCGGCTGTCAACCACATCGAGAAAGGAAAGGAGAATGTAAAGGCAAAGCTATCGAGAGCGAACATTATGGTTGGTCGGGTTATGAAAAGGGGAGGTTACCGGCCCAAACAAGGGTTAGGACCAGGGGGAAGAGGAAGAGCTACACCAGTCGAAGCGAGCAAATATACTCCTTATTTTGGTCTAGGGTTCAGGCCCACAAAGAAAGACATAGCAGAAATGAAAGAAAAGAAGAAAGAACTTCGACTAGCAAGAAAGCAAAATCGGGAATCGAATGTCTGGAACCCGGGCCGAGTCCCTCACATCAGCGTAAGCTTCCCGAAATCCCATATCAGACCTGAGGGCTTATCAGAACCACCAACGGCTAAAAGGTCAAAAACGGTAAATCTCAAGCCCGTGCACATTCGCAAAGACCCAATCGTCGAGTCCCAACCATCCTTCGTAGAAGGCATTGACGTTTTGTTCAATGGGGATTCCGAGAAAAGTCCATTAGAGACCGTGCCAACATCCATCAAAGTCAAAATCACTACTGACCAAGGGAACAAATCACCCTTTCCAAAGGGCATTGACTGGGCATCAGTCGTCATCCCACCGAGTTTGGGAGGGACTGTGCCCCAACCTGACAACAACAACAATCAAACGGAGATCATGGTTATCTCCGAACCACCAACCAAATCACCCAACAAATCACTTTCACATCTCATCCGCCCCCTCAGAGAAGGGGAGACACTACACAATTGGGAAGAATTCCCTCTAACCTTTGAGGCTACCATAGCCTCCAAAAAAAAACGCCGTTAGGCAACATCAGTTTGCCCGAGGATCATAACGAGCCCTCGTCCTCGGGTAAAGACTGTTTTGAGGGCTCCCTATCTTTACTAATGCATGATTGTTCTTCTTATTTCAGATGTCCGGAAAATAGCATTCAAAAACCAAAAAAATCAAAAATTCTTCAAAAATCAAAAAAATCGAAAAGTCTTCAAAAAACAAAAAAATCAAAAAGTTTTCAAAATCTCAAAAAAACAGATATATTCCAAAAACCAAAAAAAGAGTTTTCTCAAAATTTAGGGGATTTGTCTCAATCGAATGGACCTTTGGACAGAACAGAATATGAAAAGGACGAGTATGACTTCGATCTTGAACTCGACTTCGATCTCATGGGAATTGAAGAAGAGTCTGAGGACGAAGTGGAATACCCTCCTAAAGAAATCAAGGACCTGTTAGAACGACATGAAAAGGGTGTTCAGCCAAACATTGAGGATACAGACTCAGTTAATCTCGGCACTGAAGATGACCCACGTGTTGTAAAAATCGGAGCCTTGTTAACCCCTCAGCAAAAAGAAGAAATGATCGAACTATTGCGTAATTATCAAGACATCTTCGCCTGGTCCTACAAAGATATGCCCGGTTTGGACACGGATCTTGTTGTTCATAAGCTACCGATCGCTCCTGGGAGCAAGCCGATCAAGCAAAAATTAAGAAGACTTAAGCCAGAATGGACACTCAAAGTCAAAGATGAAGTGATGAAACAGTTTCAAGCAGGATTTCTCGCCGTCTCCACGTATCCCGAATGGCTAGCCAATGTCGTTCCGGTACCAAAGAAGGATGGGAAAGTAAGAATGTGTGTCGACTATCGGGATCTGAACAGAGCCAGTCCTAAGGACGATTTTCCACTACCTCACATCGACACTCTAGTCGATAGTACAGCAGGGCATGGTATGTTCTCATTCATGGATGGTTTCTCTGGGTACAATCAGATAAAAATGGCAGAAGAAGACCAAGAGAAAACAGCATTCATTACGCCCTGGGGTACTTTTCATTACAAAGTTATGCCATTCGGGCTTAAAAATGCAGGGGCAACCTATCAACGTGCAATGACGGCTTTATTCCACGACATGATCCACAAGGAAATGGAAGTCTACGTAGATGATATGATCGCTAAATCAGGCATAAAGAAGATCATCTGGTAAATCTCAAGAAATTGTTCGACAGGCTAAGGAAATACAGCTTAAGGCTCAATCCAGCAAAGTGTGTATTCGGGGCAACATCAGGCAAGTTATTAGGCTTCATCGTCAGTAGAAGAGGCATCGAGATAGATCCAGCAAAGACCAAGTACATTCTCGAAATGAAAGCACCGGTATCAGAAAAGGACGTCCGAGCATTTCTGGGTAGAATACAGTATATCAGCAGATTCATTGCACAACTCACGCCTATCTGCGAACCAGTATTTAAGCTACTCAGAAAAGATATGCCGAAAGCATGGAACGAAGACTGTCAAGAAGCCTTCGACAAGATAAAGAAATATTTGCTCAATCCACCGGTCTTGGTTCCTCCTACGCCAGGACGACCCTTACTGATGTACATCTCGGTGCAAGAAACGTCTATGGGCTGTGTACTGGGGCAACACGATGAGTCAGGTAGAAAAGAGCAAGCCATTTACTATCTCAGCAAAAAGTTCACTGATTATGAGGCAAAGTATTCGGCACTCGAGAAGACTTGTTGTGCATTGGTCTGGGCATCTCAACGACTACGCCACTACCTCCTCAGCTACTCGACTATGCTCATCGCTCGAATGGACCCTCTCAAGTATCTCTTCGAAAAGCCAGCACTAACAGGTCGTACTGCGAAATGGCAATTACTGTTATCCGAGTTTGACATCACCTATGTCACTCAAAAGGCCATCAAAGGGCAAGCTATCGCCGACTACTTAGCCGAGCATCCATTGCCTGATTACGAACCATTGAAGACAAACTTTCCTGATGAAGCCATATTGCTCACTGAGATTGAGGACGATGATGAAGAACCAGGTTGGAAAATGTATTTCGACGGAGCAGCAAATCAAAAAGGAAACGGAATAGGGGCAGTCTTGATCAAACCAGACGGGTCTCACGTGCCAATTGCAATCAGACTAAAGTTCCAATGTTCCAACAACGAGGCTGAATACGAAGCGTGCATAGCAGGGCTGAAAGCAGCACTGGATCTCGAGGTAGATGAGATCGATGTTTTCGGAGATTCAAGCCTAGTAGTCTATCAGACGACTGGAGAATGGAAGACTCGAGAGCAGAGATTGATCCCTTACCACGAGTATCTAGAAGAACTAAGCTCATGCTTCGATAGAATCTCCTTCACTTATATGCCGAGAGCTAAGAATCAATTTGCTGATGCACTAGCAACGCTCGCTTCCATGATCAGTATCTCAGAGGATTTAGTCATTGATCCTATTGAGATTGGACTTCAAGACGAGCCAGCTTACTGCCTACCCGTCGAAGTCGAAGAATCTGAAGAAAAACCTTGGTACTCAGACATCAAAGCCTACCTCGAAGATCGAACTCTCCCATCAGATGCAACGTCTAATGATCGAAGGACTATCCAGAAGCTAGCAGGCCAATTCTTCCTAAGCAATGGCATTCTGTACAAGAAATCACATCATGAAGTCTTACTCCGATGTGTGGCAGAACTAGAAGCAAAACGACTGATCGAAACCGTACATGGTGGAGTCTGCGGACCTCACATGAATGGTCACATGCTTGCTAAAAAGATCATGAGAATGGGATATTACTGGACAACCATGGAAAGTGACTGTTATCAACACGTCCGTAAATGCCATCTCTGCCAGATCTATGCCAATAAGATCAACGCGCCACCATCAGAATTGCACAACATGACTACTCCCTGGCCCTTCTCACTCTGGGGCATGGACGTTATTGGACAGATTTCGCCAAAAGCTTCAAATGGGCACCGCTTCATCCTAGTCGCTATCGATTACTTTACAAAATGGGTAGAGGCCGCTTCTTATGCCAATGTCACAAAGAGCAGTGTTCTGAATTTGTCAAGAACAATATTATCTGCAGATACGGACTTCCTAGTGGATTAGTGACGGACAACGCCAAGAACTTCAAAAACAAGGACATGATCAAGATGTGCGAGGACTTTCAGATCACTCATCACAACTATGTCCCTTACAGGCCCAAAATGAACGGAGCAGTTGAGGCTGCCAACAAAAACATCAAAAGAATCATCGAGAAAATGGCAGTCACTTACAAAGATTGGCACGACATGTTGCCTTTCGCCCTTCACGCTTATCGGACTTCATTTCGAACCTCAACTGGGGCAACTCCGTACTCATTGGTGTATGGAATGGAAGCAGTCTTACCCGTCGAGGTTGAGATTCCCTCCCTCCGGATCTTAAAAGAAGCAGAGTTGGATGAAACAGAATGGGTTCAAGCTCGATTTGATCAACTAAATCTAATTGAAGAGAAGCGTCTCGCAGCTATCTGTCATGGTCAAATTTACCAACGGCGAATTGCACGGGCTTACAACAAGAAAGTCAAACCTCGGAATTTCTCACCAGGAGACCTTGTCTTGAAAAAGATCTTACCAATACAAGAAGATGCTAGGGGAAAATTCAGACCAAATTACGAGGGACCATTCATTGTGCAGAAAGTGATGACGGGAGGAGCTTTGATCCTTACAGAAATGGACGGTCAAGTCTTCCCTCAGCCAATCAATGCTGACACCGTTAAAAAGTACTACGCTTGAGATCTAACCCTGAGATGACGGAAGGCCATCTTTGCTATCCCAAACAAACTATCTAACCCTAGTCAACCCCTTTGAGCCATCACATTCATTTCTTAACCCAAGACTGGGGCAAGTCAACGTTACAAAAAAAAAAAAAAAAAAAAAAAAAAAAAAAAAAAAAAAAAAAAAAAAATCCAAAAAGTCAAAGCATCAAAATACTCCTGGCCCGCATGAGGATAAACTGTGAACGGCTAAAATACAAAAAAAAAATCAAAAAATTCAAAAACTCGGACACTTGATCTGAGCTCGACCCAAATCTCCAGCCTAAACAAGTTCGAGAGACGCTGGGAGGAGACATAGATCACCTTTTCGAAACAAAAATAGACGAACCCCAAGTCTAACCCACTCTAGACGCAACTACCTTAACCTTTTTGTACCTTTCCACTATACTCAGCCTTAGCCAACACTTCGTCCCATTAAAAGTCCTTTCGGATCAGGGAATGTTCTAAGGCATCATAATGACGGTGGCAGCACCAATGATCTGGCAGCTTGATTCGGACCTCAAGTCTTATTAGTCGTTGGAAGACGCGAGAGGGGAGTCCAGGTCGGAAATTCGAAAAAAAAGAGTACTCGAAGTGTAGAGTAGCCGATCTTGCGGCTCAACTTGAGTTGCCGAGCCACGAATAGTCGTCAGCAAACTCGAGAGGGGAATCTAGATCTGTTACTCAAGAAAGAGTGCCACTACAAGAGTAGAGTCGCCGATCTCGCAGCTCAACTTGAGTCACCAAGCCACAAAGACACAGAGGCTCCAAACAAGATCTGTAATGAAAAAAAATCCAAAAAAATACAAGCATAGTCTGAAAGGGCATAGTGAAAACCCGAAAGGGCGCTATGAGTAAAAAAATCAGACTATGGCAAGATCAAAGCCACCGGCACGATGAAAACCCAAAAAGGCATCGATGCGCAAAAATGTGGAAACCGGGTCTGGTGAAAACCGTAACTGGCACCAGGGGCAATAAGGGAATCATAAAATTAAAAAAACAAAAAAAAACAAAAAAACAAAAAAAAAAAAAAAAAAAAAAAAAAAGTAACTCCTGGCCCGCATGAGTATAAACTGTGAACGGCAAAAATTTCCCAGAATCCTAAGTCTCATTGCTCGATCGATATTTACCCAGTACTGGGGCACTGGGGATGACTCTAAGAAGAACATGAGAACTGCTGACATCTATATCCTCAGTAGTTGGCAAAAACACCAATATCATCGAGATAACAAAGGTTTTTCGAAAATCTTCATATTTTGGATCTACAATATCTATTCGACAAAGACAAATTACCAAAAATTCAAATGTTTTCAAAACTACTATTTTGGCCGATGACGAAAAATCTAGGACTTATTCAAACATCATGTTTTCAAAGCAATAGATACACCTGAGGCCAAGTAAGTAAAAAACCTATTTTCCTTTCATTTCAAAAAGTTTCACATTACGTTTTGTAAAAGGAAAAGAAAATAAAAAAAAAAAAAAAAAATGGTGCCAATCACACATTTCGACGAGAAATGAAGAAGGAATCAAGTCTTTCTTCTAAGGCGCGAATGCGGGCAGCTTGCCCCATCATTACCACCTCAGCGTCCGAAGCATCACGGCTCACCAGGTAGGATGTAAAGGCATCAAAACAGGGACCCTGGGCAAGCCTCTCCCGGAGATCCTCAATCTCCACCCTCAGAATGGAAGACTCTTCGATCCTCAAAGACTCAAGTCGAGTTATCTGGTTCTTCAGATCATTCTCAGAACGTAGCCATATCTTCTCAATCCGCTTATGAGACACCTTCATCTCCGCCAGTCGATCACGGTGGTCAGAGGAATGAGAACCAGAAGACCTCATTTGAACTGAAGAACGTGGCACAAGTTCTCTCAGCAATCTGTTGTTGCATCCAAAGTTGGTAGTTCTGAAAAGAATAACCAGGAAATACAGGATGATCAAGAGTCACCACGCTCTTCCAAGCTTTCTCTAACCGTTCACAAGAGAGCAAGAAGAAAGAGAAGACGAAGAACCAGAGGAGAAAACGAAGGAGAATAGCAGAGTGAAACGTCTAGGTGCGACATTCGATTTTTTTTAAAAAAAAAAAAATGTTCTGGTCCGTGCATGAAGCACGGACTGAATTAATTGTGCGCAGTCCGTGCTTCACGCACGGACCGAAGATATTAAAAGTAGAGTTCGTGTTTAAAGCACGGACCGAATAAGATTTAAACAGTCCGTGCTTCAAGAACGGACCGCCAATAAATATTAAAAAAAAAAAAAAAATCAAAATGGTATTCTTGCAAAAGCCAAAATCAATTGCTCAAAGACTCGTTTGAAAATACCTATGTCAAAGTTTTTCTCAAATCATCACAAATCCAAGACCTCACACGAGCTCCGCGCCACGAGATCGAGGAAATCAACCGGCGCCCTGTCAGACCCCGTGCTTGGGTAGCCATCTCTCAACCATCAAATCAAGTCGGTATTTTCAAAAACTTGTCTGAGCAAAATCCTCGGACCCGCACAAATCAGGGTTTCGTCTATTCTTTGCAGTTCCTTGCACGCAACTCCTGCAAAGAGGGGCAGCTGTAGACACCCGAATTTGAGCGGGCCCTCGACGCAAGATGCCCCAAAAAATCGAAAAATCGGAACGGGCCCCGAGGCCCAAACCTACAAGAACCCAATCTATTTTCAACTAATAAATGTCCGAGGTCACCCACGTGGCCCATGGACCCGCACACCTCACCACCCTCCTACATCCTTAAATTCAACCCACTACTATTCTACCCAAGCCCAATCACTCTCATTAAACCCAAGCCCATCCAATTACCCACACCGAAACCCAACCTAAGCTAAGCCCATCCTATTCTACAATCCAATCCAACACAAACCCAACCTAAGCTAAGCCCATCACATAAAACCCAAACTACTTTCCTAAACCCAACCCAACCTAAGCCCAACTCACAATCTAAGCCCAATTCAATACCCAAACCCAATCCAACCTGTCAATCTTATCAAACCAATCACCAACTCAATACAAAAAATGACACATGTCATCATCCCCTTCCACCTCCCTCATCTAATCAACTCAACCCATAACCCTACCCTAACCTAACCTATTCCCCATCCTCTCATCATCAACAACCCATAACTCAACCCATAACCCTACCCTAACCTAACCTATTCCCCATCCTCTCATCATCAACAACCCACAACTCAACCCATACCCTATACACCCTAACCTATCCCTCATTCTTTAACCACCCACATCACAACCCATACCTATCCATCACTTTCCCTTAAAACACTCCCATAAAATCACCTCAACCCATACCTCAACCCATACCTCCCATACTCTTCTCTTTAATCATCTAACCACCATCACCAATCAACTAATCTCTCCATCCCTCCATTTGCCACATGTCATCATCCCTTCAATCCTCTCAAAATCAAACCAATCACCACTCATCTCTCCAAATCAAACACCATACTTCTTCAACCATCTCAACACTCCTTCTCCAAACAACTCCCTTACACCACCACTCCTCCCATCAACCATCACTCATCTCACCCCACCAAACACTCTACCCAAATGGATTTGGGTAAGATCCAAACCATTTGGGTTAAAACACAACCCATTTCCATCATTACAAAAATACCCTCATTTTCATCTCAAATTTCATACCCTTTTCCTCTCAAACCCATGCCATTAACCACTACTCTCATCCTTCACCCCATTATACCCTTAAAAAACCCTCTCAACCTCTATAAAAACCCCTCCATTCTCCCCATACAACAACTAATGAAATTTTGATAAAAAATCCTCCAAAATCAAAACTCTCTACTCTACTCTCAACACCTCACTCTCAACTCAACTCACTCTCCTACAACTTCAAGCAAGTCCAAGTCAACTCAAAGGAAGGTCAAAGGAAGTCAAGGAAGGGTCAAGGTGGGTTCAACAAAAGGAACACCCCCTCTACATCCCCTCTTCTACTTTCCCTTTTCCCACACTTTGCACACACCACAATGATTTGAGTCCTTCAAGGGCCCCTTTTTCAATAAGGGTGCCCTCAATGGACTAAATCAATATCAAAGCCCCTCACACTTGAGGGCACACCTCAAACCATTTTCGATTTTATTTTCTTTATTTTAAAAATGACCGGATCCGAGGTTATCACCTATGGTGGGTGGAGTAGGGTGCCTAACACCTTCCCTACTCCATAAATGGACCCCCTTACCTTGAATCAAAGGTTGGACCACGTGCATTATCCTACGAGAGTCATCACATCAAAAATAATTTAATTTTCAAAAAATGAGACATCGGGTGACCATTCACACCCAATTCCATATTTGAATGGTGGCGACTCCAAAACACCCCAAAGTGGAGGGATGTTTGAAAAATATTTAAAATCCCGTGTCCACATTGATCTCCACTACATAGTCACAAGCCAAAAAAAAAAAAAAATTTCACGACTTAATCGATGATTCCTTTGATTAATCATGAATTATGATAACATCTTTACCTTATACCTTCCAAATTTTAGTTTTTCCAACATTCAAACATAAAAAGGAAGATGGGATTTGTAGAGAGGTTGAAAATGATTGGTTTTGGTTGGAAACCCAAAAATATATATATATATATATATATATATATATATATATATATATATATATATATATATATATATATATATATTTGGTATAATCTATGAAATTTTCCCGATTTGTTTACGAAACTTTTCCAAATTGAATCCTTAACAAATAATTACCGAATCCAAACTTTGTTACTATGCTCTACAAAATATTATTTATAGCCGACTAACTTGGTCGAGTTTCTGGACATATTAACTTGGTACATTTTCAAGGTTACTTGGTCTAGTTGTCTCGGTGAGTTGGTTCCATCAAATTTTAGGGTCGAGTCACAGTCCCCTCAAAATCCAATCAAGTCAACTCAAACGAGTTTTGAGTTGACTCCACAAGACTATGATTTTACCATCTCTCTCTCTCCCTCAAAAAAAAAAAAAAAAAAAGACTATTTTATTAAGCTAAAGGTGATCACTATAGCTTGAAGAACTGCCAAACATAATCCCTTAGCTGGAAATGAAGAGGTTTCTTGGAACATTAATAGTCTCTTTACAAGTTATTGTACCTTATTTAACCACCACTTACTAACCTTCACCACACTCACCCTCCTTTTCTCAACTAAATGGGTTTTTCAAGAGCTTTCTTGGGAACTTTTCTTCTTGTTATTATGGGCTTTTATATGGCCCATGGGCAGCCTCTTGTTCCTGGGCTTTTCAGCTTTGGAGACTCTGTTGTTGATGTGGGTAACAATAACCACCTCTCCACTCTTATTAAGGCAAATTTTCCTCCTTATGGGAGAGATTTTGCTACACAATCGCCAACAGGAAGATTCTGTAATGGAAAACTAGCCACTGATTTCACTGGTATCAAAGCTCAAAAACTCTTTTTTTTTTCTTTGATTAAATTCTCTACTCTTGGTTTTTTTTTTTTAATTTCTTGTGTTTTTTTAATTGGTTTGTGTTGTTTGATCTCTTTAAACACAGCTGAGAACCTTGGGTTCACTTCATACCCACCAGCCTACCTTAGCAAAGAAGCTAAAGGAGAGAATCTATTGATTGGAGCCAACTTTGCCTCAGCTGGTTCTGGTTATTATGATAAGACAGCACAATTATTTGTACATCACACCTCTCTCTCTCTCTCTCTCTCTCTCTCTCTCTCTCTCTCTCCACATTTTTGAAAGTTTTAAAATGTCAATAAAAATATTTGTTATTGGTGGTCCATGATTCTTCAACCTGTGAATCACTTTTTGATGGGATTGAAAGTTTCAGAATGAGTTTTTTTTTTTTTTTTTTTTCTTTTTGTGAGGATGATATCGTGGTCGTATATTCATTCTTCACAAAAGAATCAATTCATTCTAAAACTTTTTAAGACAAATAACTTTGCAATGGACTGATTTTATTTGGTGGAGATCATATATATATATATATTCTAACCCTATCAAAAGTAATTTACAAAGTAAAAAAATTATTGATTGTCAATTTTTACCTTGTAAACAACTTTTAATAGAGTTGGAAGTTTTAGAGAAAGGTTTTTTTTTTTGGTAAGAATAATGATGAATGCATGCGGTAAATCATATGCAGCTGATGTGGCAAAGTCACAGAACAGTAGATCATTTCTTTGTGTATCCCGAAGAAAAAGATCTATGGTTCTGTACTCTTGTCATGTCAATCGCGTATGATTTACCGCATGCATTGATGACAACTCTTTTTGATAACCTTCTTACCATAGAATTCGTCCTCACGAAAAATCAGTCCATTCCAAAACTTTTAACTCATATATATGACAAAGGGTTATCAATTTAATTGTCAAATAAGGATTGTCACATGGTCCCAACTTATATAAATTTATATAATAAAACACAATTGTAGGCCCACTTTGCTATAGCATCATCGGGGATAAACCCTACATCCAACTATATATCAAGTTATGATTTTGTGGGATCCACTTTATTTCTTATATTCTTCACCCCTCTAATTTTACTATAATTTCTCTTTAATTTATTTTATTATTTTTCATTTTTTACCCCTTTAATCTCAAAATATTATAATAATATCCCTCCAACATTTTTTCTTTTGACCTTCACCTTGAAAAAAATCGTTCTAATGACTTCTAGCCATCAGATCAGACTATTTTCATCATAAACTTAAAGAGTGGGTGACTAAAATAAGCACTTCAAGCCCTTTACGAAAATCACTCGCATCCAATGACTAGAAATTATCAATCAGTCCGATTTTTGGTGCAAAGGCCCTCAAAGGGGTTGGGTGAGCCTAAGAGTGTGCCGGGTTGGCTGATATGAGAGACAGGTATTTGTGATCAACACCATATATATATATATATATATCACTATTATGTAATAAATTGTTTGGTTTGTATGCAGGACACCATTTCATTAACACAACAGCTGGAGTACTACAAGGAGTATCAAATAAAGTTGGTGAAGATTGCAGGGAAATCCAACGCTTCTTCTATAATCTCAGATTCAATCTACTTGATTGGTGCTGGAAGCAGTGATTTTGTTCAGAATTACTACATCAATCCTCTTCTCTATGAAGTCTACACACCTGATCAATTCTCAGACCTACTTGTCCAATCCTTCTCTGCATTCATTCAGGTCTCCATTTCACATTATACAATACTACACCACATTATTCTAATCCTATACTATCTACATTATTATTAATAATTAAGATTATAAATATGGATTCGCCGTGTATATGGTTTAAAGTTTCATACCATCTTCGAACATGTTCATAAATCTCAAACAAGATCGATATAGAGATGATTGGTCGTCTGTTCTTGGGACGATCCAAGCAAGATTTCCATTGTCAATGCCGGGCCACCTCAATTACTTGTCTAAATTCACAAAAAATTGTTCGAGGTTTTTCAAACTCGGCTACGTTGATTAGTGTATAAATCAGTTCTTGTGCTTTTTTATTCATATAAATATAATTGATTTTTGTGAATTTAAGGATATGTGATTTATAAAATGAGATTTTGTGATTTTATCATCTATTAATTAATCAAATTTATATATATATAAATTTTGATAAATTCTTACTGTAAATACACACTTAGTGACGAGGATGGGTTCAGGGCTAAATATATCGTCGTAAAAGGTCAGGTGAGATTTGTTATTGTTGTAAAAGGTGTGTTTGTTTATAAGTTTCTTTTCATGAGTTCATAGATTTCAAACCTTAATGATAAACCCATCGTTGTTGAAGTTGCTAATTTCCCTTGAAGTATTAGGTGTTACTTAGTACCCTTGGATTGACTTGGAGTGTTCGACTCGTCAGATTCAATCGATCTCAAAGGTTGTAATATTTAAAATTGAGATTAGAAACTATGTCTCAAAATGTCTTGGATCTCAACCGAGATCAAAACAAAATCTTGGTCCTCCAACATTGTAAAATTGTCTCAAATTTTATTAATTGAGATTTTGATAATTTCTTGAAACAAGATTTTAAACCTATTCCATATGTGTCTATCTATGGTCCAATGCATGATTATTAACCTTGACACAACATTTTGTGACAGAAACTGTATGGGTTGGGAGCGAGGAAGATCGGGGTGACATCATTGCCACCCCTCGGATGCTTGCCTGCAACCATCACCCTGTTTAGCTCTGATAGTAACAAATGTGTGAAACGTTTAAATCGAGACACTGTGGCATTCAATAACAAACTAAACACCTCGATTCAAAGCTTGCAGAGTAAGTTGTCCGGCCTCAACATGGTCCTCTTCGACATCTACCAGCCTCTCTTAGACATCATCACCAAGCCTTCTGATAGTGGTACATTTTACAATTATCCTTCACTTAGTTATCTTTCACTTATAACATGATTTTGAAGTAACCCTCTTAGTTTTGGTGACGAATAGAGACCATGATTGTTTTTTATTTTATATTGGACTCAAAATTTGACTAATTGGTTCAACCGGGTTGGACTTTGGTTCAATTTTCAATGTCCCAAAATCTGTCTCGTTTGTTCTTGAAGGATGTAGAATACAAGGGCATTTCGGTCATGATAACCCTTTTGCATAGTTGCATGGTGAGATTGATATTGTGTTACCAGGATTTTTCGAGGCAAGGAAGGCATGTTGTGGGACTGGAACGATCGAGACATCGCTGCTTTGCAACTCCGAGTCGGTGGGGACATGTGCCAATGCCACAGAATATGTGTTCTGGGATGGATTCCATCCCTCTGAGGCCACAAACAAGATCTTATCTGATGATCTTCTTGTCCAGGGCATCTCCCTCATTTCTTAAGGACTCCCAACTCTTCCATCACTTGCAGATGGTTTTGGTGGTTTAGAATGGTGTGTATTGTATAATGTATAAAGGGGGCTACTTAGGGTTTCCATTTGTGGAAATTTTATTAAAATGTCGATCTATCCTCTTATGAAATAAGACGGTTCAAATTTAACAAATAATAATATTACTTAAAAAAAAAATTCAAAAATCAAAGAAAGCTGATATCATGTAATTAGAGTAAGTTAAAACAAGTTGGTATACTTTGAAGTATATATGTTCTTTTCATACTATTTGATCTTGTGCAAATAAAAGGTTGAAGACACGAGAAAAGTAGAAGGCTCCACACCAGGATTAGCAGCAGTAAGGAGGCCAAGCATGTCTATGAAAGTTCAAATCCAGCGTTGGAATTGATTGCATAGAGAAGCTTTGCCCTCAAAGTGCTTGCACGTTTGTACGTCGGAAGCTGTAATTCCAAAACAAACCCGAAATTAACACAACAATATCACTGAACAAGCTGATGGCCACGACTGCATTCTGTGGCTGTGTAGAAAAAATAAAAAAATTGAGTAGGAGGCTTTTCTGTATATTATTAATACCTTAAGTGTATTATAGCATGTGGAAGCTGAGGGAAGCCGGTCCACGTCTTGCCCTCCAAACGTTGCCCAAAGAGGGACGTCGCATACAACCTAAAAAGATCGGTTTAATCAAAGAAAAGTAGCCAAGACCACATAAAATTACAGTACAACATACCAGTGGACCGTTAACCTAACCAAATTTGAAATTCAAACCTTCTTGGATCAGATCTTAGGTCATTATGCAAAGGCCAAGTTCTCCGCAAAAGTCTCCCGTGGTAAAGGGAATCGCTAAAGAAAATGATCAACTAAAAACAAAAATGAACAAGAGACTGGGCTCCCACCAAACTAGCCCCTCTATAATAAAAAAATGTCATTGAAATGGGACCAACTAATGTCCTTCAAGATAGAGGTCCAGAGGTACAAAAGGGATTTGGTCATCTTTATTGTGAGCTCGACACCCTCCTCCGAGTTCTCAAAAGCTTCCTATTCCTTTCCTCCCAACCAAAGGGACCATCCTTCAGGCCAAATGGGAAAATTTCCCACAGTAATCCTCCTCTTAGACAAGGCCTTAGTGGCCCACCCAATAAAGAGATTGGAGGCTGTGTTAGCAAGCGTCCAATGTATCACAAACTTTTCAACTTTTTCGTAGTTTTTGTTAGACGCTCAAGTTCTAGTTCTAGGTTAGAGGGCTAAGATCCTTGGTCCTTACGAACTAAGGGTTATGCTCCACCAGAGTCCATATCGAGGCCAATGTTTGTAGATGACGGCCCTCAGCCTAAACAATACTTCTTTCTTAATTAAGAAACTAAACCTATCAAATATAATTTGAGGGTCTTGAGATGTTTGAAGTGTATAAACATCGAGCATTAATGAAATTTACCAAGAGCAGTGTAAGATTGTACCTTATGAATCGTAAAGGTTGGTTGCAAGTGTTTGAACCCAAGCAATGGAGCTCGAGAACAACTTGTCACAAACTTTAAAAGCATACAACGCTCGTTTGGCTCAAATCCTGCAATAACCTGCAATGACAGGATAACATAGAAACAGATAATGGAAGTATGTAAAAATAATAAGTAAGCCAGCATTCATGATCTCCCCAACCTGGACCCAACAGTATTTTTCTAGTGGGGTTCCAACAGTTCATTCTTTTTTCTTTGTTCTGTTTTTCTCTTTTTTATAGAGAAGAGGATGAAGGCATGAGGTGTATCTCAGGTCTATGGTATTACCCCTCAAAGGTCCTGTAGGGTAATCTGCTACACCTTACAAATATGCCTATTTTTATCTCAGGTCTATAGTTTCATACTCACTGAGTTGGCACCTTACAACATTTCATTCTTAGTCGATTTGTATCACCTAAGATGTTTCATAAAGGTTATAGGAATTAGAGCTTCCAACCACACAGCTAAAAGGAGACTTTATTTAGTAAACAATGAAATGATAAAGGATAAATGGAATTTTATTTCCATCAAGAAACTTAAAAAGGCCCATTCATGCAAGACTGCCCTGAAGTTTAAAAAAAAAAAGTTAGGATGCAATTGAATGACAATATAAACCATGGTGAAGCTAATTACATGTTTGCTGCTGAAGAGCAAAAGTCAACCACGTCAAAAACTTAAACCAATCATTTTTTGGATCAATACCTCCCAAAAGAGTTTAACTGTCCGACTCCCCTCAGAATAACCACCAGTGTATTGTGTGTTATTTCTTAAATCATCAACATCAATGTCATGGTTTCCACCTGAAAGTAACTGCATATGGTGATTATGGATTAGAACATATTCAAGTATAAGTCTATATTAGAATTTACCAAAAAGTTACTAACTAGGAGAAGCAAATAATGTTAAAAATTAATTATATGCATATGGTGATTATGGATTAAAAATTTTGATTATGTACAAACTGTCCTTATCTTTCTGTCTTTTTGTAGCTATAGTTCTAAGCTCTTTCTTAACTAGCTAGAGTAAGAAGCCTGTCTCTTGATGGGGCCCCCAAGGAAGCTATAAGTTTAGTGCTTTTAAGTCTAGTGTTTGCCTGCTGCTTGACTGAACGTAAGAGTATCACAGCACCCCCCGGGGTGAGGGCCTCCTTCCAGCTGTGTCTCACCTCCAGGGGGAGTATGGATAGCCTTCTATTAACCTTGCCGAGGTAAAATGAAGTATGAACTCATAGTGTAGTGCAGTATCTCTATTTCCGGATATCAGGTAAAAAACTACTTTTTGAGCATCCATAGACACTCCAAACCCTAGAACTTCTTTAAAACACCCATTTCCTCGCTCTAGCTCTCGTTTCTAATCCTACTCTGTGCAACTAAGTTCTCTCCCACTACTTATCAACAAACATAGCTACTATTTAAAACTGACTCCATCTATGTAGAAAGAAGAATATACCTGATTGAATTCACTTGCATTAAATAAGCTCAACCATGATGGTGATACAAGATCGATCAATCCTCTATAAAACGCATTGGCCAAAGGCAATATCTGCAAATAAATATTGAGAAAGCTAGAAAATCTAGAACATATGTATTATAAATTTCAATAACTTGCAAACCAGAACTATGTTATATTATGTACCTGTCGGTTAAGTTTATAGTCTGCAATCGCATGAACATACTGCAACTTGTTCTCATTTGTCACAGCTATATCTTTCCCACCAGGTTTAAGCTCTGTGACAACCCGTTTGCCTAGTAATTCCTCGGTAACTGTAAAATCCAAAGAGAGCTCCTTGACATCGCCATCATAATGCTGTAGAAAAAAAAACCAATTAATTATCAGACTATTTGGACAATGTAATGAGATAACTGAATTTTTTTATTTTTTTTATACATGGGTAAGACATATAGATAACTAAATTTGATCATATGTATGCATATAAAAGTACTTAAACAAAGGGGAAAAAAATGAATTAGGCAATGGAATGAATGATCAGGCTTCCAAAGCAGGACCAAAATGCTTTATCAGAGACAATCTTTTTTAACATGCACAAACAGAGGAAATTCCACCAATCCCAATCCTTTGGTTAAAAAGCCCTATTTTGGAAATAGAATTATCTATAGCTTTATTACATTACAGTTGTTTCAACAGCCTAGGTTGCATGAACAAATACCTTATATAAAAAAATTCATCTCGATAACATTTCCTTCAATCTTGAGTTTGAAGAACATTATATTGCAATGCCTCAGCATAACATTGGGAGCTGTTTGGGTAAAAACAAACGCAGTTACCATTTATTTAATTGCAATTACAGGACCTTATGTTTCATGAAGGATCAATTAGGGATAACTTGAGAACACAATGACATTCCATACTTCAAATTTTCTAGTGCGAAAAGAATTTACCTTTACATACATAATATTCCTGTAGAGCTCTGGATCTAGTGTTGATAATTCATCGAGAAATCCATAACGGCCTAGAAGCTTCCGTATAAAAACATGGGAAAAAGAATAATCTAACAAAATTCCTTCATAAAATGCTTTCCCAACAACTCTGCCAAGGAACTCAATCATTTGTATGCCATTCTCAAGCAATCTTGCTGATGCATTTGGTATTAAAAGTCTTTCTGAAGTTGAGGTCTGAGAGAATAGTCCATAGCTGCAACAACAAAGCAAGGTAATCTTTGCCATCAAACTTAAAGAGTAAACAGAAAATGGAATGAAAAAGAAATTAGAACTATTATAAGCAAAGTACTCATTCAGACTTACTCAGGGTCAAATGCTGTTTTTGATATATCAGTTAAGAACTCTTTGGATAACCCACCATAGTCCAGGCCAGCCTCTGGAAGGCCACATTCACTGACAAATGAAACATGAATACAAGATTTTAACCTCGATCCAAGAGAGTTTAACTGTTTAAATCCATCTTCAACGATATGATCCCTGCGAACCACTATCTCTATTGATCCTGGACCTGGTCCACTCACTTCACCTGCCATTCTTCGAGAGACTTTCTCCAACTTGATAAATTCTCTAAACATCTCAACCCTGCCAAGTGAAGTAGTGATGTAAGAAATCATCGTTATGGCTTGAAAACATTACCCACACCCACACCATAAGATCATTATATGTCTACACTTGAGAGAGGATTGTAATTTTTAGAAAGTAAGAAGTTATGGCTCCTACTAGGCCTGAATGGAAGGGATGGGATTTGTATTGCCAGCCCCAAATGGTTGGGTAAGACTGACAATGCTGAGATGGTATCAATTAGTGGTGCTATGGATAAGGAGTTACAGAAACCATTAGGAAAATTTAAAAATTTATAATAATTTAATATTTCCTTACCTGTTTCACCCTTGTAATAACTAATAACAGCCCAAACTGCTGGCATAATCAAATAGCATCTCCAATGTAAGTTTCAGTTAGGTTATGTAGAGAAGAGAATGGTAACAAAAACCACACAATAATACAAGAAACCTAAGTAACAAGGAGATTGTGGTTGTACTCACATGCTGGACACATGTCTACATACTTTGTTGAATAACCTCAATTTATCCATATTTTGTTTTCAGATATTATCTTTAGGGAGTGGCTATTTCAACTGAACATTTAATGTGCAGTTGGTTTCAGCAAACAAATCAATGCATTTAATGACCGTGGCAATATAAACAGTATAGACATGTCAATTTATTGGATTTGTAGGAATCAGTGTGCCTTACACAATATTGGTGTTATTCACCCAGACATGTCCCCATATGTTTGTCACATAACTACATAGTGCTGGTGCTCAGATCCTATCACATGATTTTAAGAACTGGAACATTCAATGCAGAAAATATTCCATTCCGAGATGCCTGAAGACGGGCACCTCAGATAGGACAATAACTAATTTGAATGATAAATTTGTTATATGAAACAAAACCCGACATTCGATTTTGTTGAGATCACTCGCAAATCCACCATAGTGTTTTTGGGTAATGATCAGATTGGGATCCATCACAACACATTCATGAATTGTTTCCTATATGCAGGAGCATCTGTCTTGATGAAGGTTCATTTGGACAATAATTTTGTTGTGAAAATTGATATGGACCTAAGAACTACAACGAAAAAGAAATGTGATGAACATCAGAAAAAGGTCGGTCCATATGGTCAAAACATTATCCAGTAAAATTGGCAAGTCACAAATTTCTATCAGACAGAATCCCTTAAGATTCAATTTTTGCCAAAAGCCCAAAAGCAAGAGCAACAATGATCTCATATAGAATGACAAAGACGAATCTGAGCTATCAAACATAAATAGAAGAGGGCACAATTCTTCAAATTTCTCTGATAATACTTACCTTTCTTCAAATGGAAATACATGGGGAGTAATGGTGATAACAGAACCCATGCTTGGAATGGTCAAAGCATCTCCAAATCTAGGATTACCGGATACTGCTTCATGAGCTCTAGCTACTGCTGCAATTGGAGGCCGACCATTTCTAGCAGGTGCAAGCCACAGAGGGGATGGGCAGAACTGGTGCCTGCAGTCCCTCTCATACAACAAATGGAGGCATCTAACTGCAGCATCCATTAAGGGAATATTCTGCTGGCCGTTATTATGAGAAAAGCCATTATATACTAATGTATTAAGCACTGCTGTTATTCTTCTCTGTTGTTCCAGTGTAAAGGGAGCCTAGTTCGCATAAATAAATGGTCAGGGAGCAATTAAAAACAGCAAAAGACTTTTAATACTAAAAAACAAAAGAATCCGACTAGCCTTACTAATTTAGTAAGATTTTAACTCTTACTAAGGGTCATTGACCTCACCTTGTGGCATCCAAATACATGATCCGAAGCCACAGGGTTGTAGAGGACAAAATTCTGTCAACTTTCAAAAAAAAAGTTATTCTTCACCGTTGAATTTTAATTTTAAATTTGGGAGTTCCGTGGAAGTTTGGTAGCCGTCCATTTTCAAAACCTTGGATGAAGCCCAATATTTTTTCATTTTTTTTGGATCTGAGTCTTTCCATGAAATCTAGAGGGCTGTGGTGTTTGATTGCCAAAGTATTAAGCCCTTTGAGCAAAACGACCCTTAGTAAGGCTTAAAATTCTACTAAGTTTGTAAGGAAAGTGTTTTTGAAATAAAACTAGAATCAATATACCTGCTTTTCATAGAACTCTATGTCGTCAAGAACCAACAGCAGATGTGAATATGTAGCACAGAACAGATGCAGCATACAGGACATGTCTTTTGAAATACCTTGTGGACCCCACTTAAAAGGCTCAACATCCCATAAGTCCCAATTATCCTCTTTGAGCTGAGAGAGCCTAGGTGGGCCATGGGTTGTATGCACATTATCCACATTTGTCGGAGGCTTCCCAGTAATTTTCTGCAGTACAGTCACCCATTTATTTCCAGCATCCTTAGAGGTCTTTCTTAGCTTTTTCTCGGAGATCTCATCATTCTGACTCATAGAAGTTCCACTCGTGCAAGGTTTATCATCCACATAGGTGTGACCTCTACTAAGGAAAATAGAATTATCCACTGCTCCCCACAGATCAGCAAGAAATCCCGGAGTAAAAGATAGCATGTTAAGAATAGGCAATGACCCACCTGTCGGGTTTAATGATGAAAATATTCTCAGCATATAAGAATAAAAATATGCAATATCAAACAATTCCAACTTCCCCAAATCTTCGAGGTCTTGGTTTGGAAGAGAAGTATAAGTCCTCTGAATGTTAGCATCCTTCTTCATCATGGCCAGAAGAGTCATAAGATGCCACTGCTGATGAACAGGTCTAAAGAGATCCATGTATGATGTATTTAATGATCCATAATTAGCATCTGTAGAAGCATCAACACTACCCAAGTCCTCATGGTTCTTCCTTACTTGTTCAACACTCTCAAGCCAAGCCAATAAGTTATCTGCAACAACCATGACAGCACGGACGTACAACATGCAGTCTATACCTTGAGTGAATCGTCCAGTATCCAAAGAATCATTCTCACACTCTGTTGCCAAGTTTATAATGTTTGCAAGAGCCCAACCAATAGATGGAATCCACTTGAGACGACAATCAGGTGCTCTTGATTGATCCAACTTAGACATCTCCATAAATATTTTCCTATTCGCGGCCTGCCACCACCTGCCTTAGTTTGATCAGTCCCCACATGTTTGGAATTTTAATATCATGTCTAAGATGTCAGATCAAGTTCACTCGAGAAAGTAATAATAGATAATGCATAAATCCCTTGAAACAGATGAAATGATGCAAAGTAACTTCTACCATTTTCCCAGTGACAAGCGAAGAAAAACTTCCAAATCACCACGACCACAAATTTAAGAACTTAAGGTTGTAAGCCAGTTAAGAATGATGAAGTGACTCTAACCTCTAAAGGACTTTGAAGTTTCGAAATTGGAGCAAGACAAGCATCAGCAGACAGCAGGAGACGAGGAAAAAAATTATTCATAACTAGCATAGAATAACAAAATTGTGATTGAAAATACAAGAAAAAAATGTCAATATCTGTGATCAATATTCCATATTCAAACTTGCAGATTAATGTATTCCCAGCTGTTTAGTTACATTGAAAACTTAAGTAAAGCACAGCATGTACAATAATATCAAAATGAATATAAAACTGACCATGAAAGGTATAACCAGTTAATCACTAACCGAACTAGCCCAAACAATATAGAATATACATAAAACTATAAATCTCTCTTCTCGTTACCAAGATGAAGGAAAAGACCTTGTGCAGCTTAGATGAGCCTTACCAGTAGAGTCCGGACGCAAGGTAACAAAATAGACTTGTGCTTCAGAGCTGGTATGAGAATTGTAGGTAGGCGTTGAACAAGCCAGGGAACTGTAAGTAGAAAGACACAATACTGCTCCACAGCATCTTCCATATCCAACTGGATAGAATCATTTACGTCTAATTTTGCAACTTGAAAAGGTCGCAAAGCTGAAGTTATTGCACTTGCGATAATCAAGAAATGGTCATCTGTCTGTAGACCACAGTTCTTCGGTAATGCAATATGAGAATCCAGTTTAATAATGTATCTCCTAATACAGCCATACAGACCAAGTTCTCCAGTTGCAATAGATTTGATTAAATCCTTTACAGCAATATCTGCATCTCTGAGATCCACATTGTTAATGTTCTTCCACCCTTTCCAATCAGTTAAGGCAACAACCAGACGCATTGCCAGAGAAGTAAGAAAAACAGTATCTTCTGAACCGGTGTGATCACATTCAGCAAGAATAAATAAGCATATTGAAATCAGCTTCCGTGACTGATGAAGCCATGTCTTTCTCTCCTCAAGTGTGCCCATAGCCAAAGAACAAAAGTTCTTCTGTGAGTCTACAAATCAGGAATGGTGAACATATCAGTGCAGTTGTTATTTATGAACATCACAAGTTATGGGAATGAACCAAAAATCCCGAAAAGATACTTTTGATAGATGATTACAATATTACACTACTTCTGGGGACTTTTGGGAACTTGGCTCTAATACCAATTACAGGATCAAGTCTAGTTTTGGGGATAAAGTTTAATTTTGAGGTTCGAAAAAAGGATATATTTGAAAGTGGTCTGAGAATGGTTGGAGAGTGGTCGGAGAAAAAGAAGGGGAAGAGAAGCATTTTTTATTTCGAATGCCCCCTTCTTATGAAAGAATAGGATATTTATAGAAACTTTAGAAGGTTTTGAAAAGCTTTAGAAGGGATAGGTGTTCGGCTAAGATTTGGCCGACACATTTGTACTTGTGAAGGCACGTGAAGAGTACACATGTCACCATATTAGTTGACCGACGGTGCAACAGTAATAGTACACGTGGCACCATATTAGTTGACCGACAGTGCAACAGTAATACTACATTATTAAGGAGTTTGACGGCTTCTAATGGCTTTTGACGATTTTGACAGCTTTGACGTATTTTTACATACAACTTTTTACAGACTCTTTGATATATTTATACAACCTTTTACAGACCTTACATATAATTTTACATATGACTTTAAAGAATATTAATTCAAAAGACAAAAAATGAAGAACAAATAATAAGAGATATACTACAGGAATTTAGAATCCCTGTCAGCAAAATTACTCAACAATCAAAAAGGAAATTTTAACAATTGTTTTAACAATTTTAAAATTTCGAAGTGATGTTTTAAATCAAAAGTTTTTATAAAAAATTGATTGCAAATCTGCAAAAAATGTTTTAGAACAAGATGTAAAAAACCTTGCATCAAAACAAATTTTTGCCAGATGGCAAGCTTTACTTTATATTTTTGAATTGATATTGAATTTATTCCTGGTTCTCAAAATAGTCTCCCTGATTTTGTAACCAGAAAATTTCTTCAAAAGCCAAAATGAGCTCTTCCAAAAGTCAGCAAAAGTCAAAAAGAAAGAAGAAAATTCCTATTGAATTTCAAATTTCTCCTTCTCATTTTTCTCCTATAGCTCCAAAATCTAAATACCTCCACAAGATAAGTCAAGTCATATTTTCATTATCTCAAAAGCAATTCGAATCCTTAACGATCCCTCAAATTCAAAAGCACTTATTCCTAGGAAATAACCTTTCAATCCTAAACAACCCAATCTATCCTCAAAATTTTATGAAGCAATTTTATCCCAATCTCAAAGTGTAATTATTTCTCATAATCTTGATCAAAATGAAGAAATAGCATATTCCAAATTAAAAATCCAAAGAATCATACCTTACCAAGAATGGGGTATATCTTTTTTTATCTCAAAATATGTCAAATCTCCAACCAATCAGCAAATTCCCTACACCTACTGGGACTATCAAAATGCATGAGAATTTGTTCTCCTAATCCAAAATACAAAAAGATCTCACTCATGGCTCATCCAATTCTGCCAAAATTTCAACAATCAAATTCCTTATTAGTTCTTTAACCAATGGTGGCAAAATTATGATGCTATCACTGAAATTTTTCCATATGAACAAGTTTCTCTTTTTGAAGAATTTGTCAACAATAATAAATTCAAAATGAAGATTTGAATTATTAAAATATGTTGTTCTTTGCCCACGCAAGTTATCATTGGATACTTAAGTGGAACCACTCAAAAGAATTATTGGACAATTTTCCCATTTTCTTCAAAAACACATATGTCAAATGGTGGGATAAAAATGATCAGAACAAAGTGACTTCTAAATCACCTCAAAACACACAAAAGAATGTCACTAGAAAATTTTCCAAAATTACCAAAAACCGCCACAAAGTTTTCTAAAAAATCCTATACTCAAGCAGCTACCTCAACAATGACTACACCAACAACCTCTCCTACAAAAGTCTCTACACAAGAATTTGCATTAGCCATCGAATAAATGCAAAAGATATCCAAATAACTCAGAAGCCTCAAAGATGCAATGTCAGCTCAAGGATCTATCGCTACAAAATCGTCCTCTTCAAATACTCCTCAAAATATCTCTGATGACAAAGAAAAAAACGGTTTTTGTTCTAAAATATAAAAAATAGTCTAAAGTCATATGTAAAATTATATGTAAGATCTGTATGAAAAGTATGAAGGTCTGTACAAGGTTGTATAAATATATCAAAGAGTCTATAAAAAGTTATATGCAAAAATACGTCAAAGCCGTCAAACTCCTCAATAATGTAGTATTATTATTACACTATCGGTTAACTAATATGGTGCCACGTGTTCTATTACTGTTGCACTGTCGGTCAACTAATATGGTGACACGTGTACTCTTCATGTGCCTTCACAAACACAAATGTGTTGGCCAAATCTCAACCGAACACTTGTCCCTTCTAAAGCCTTCCAAAACCTTCTGAAGTCTCAATAAATATCCTATTCTTTCATAAGAAGGGGGCATTCGAAATAAAAAACGCTTCTCTTACCCTTCTTCTTCTCTGACCACTCTCAAATATATCCCTTTTTCGAACCTCAAAAATAACCAATGAGCAAAATACACCATACCCACGTCATGAACTATCAAGACTACTGACACTCTAATTTGATAAATTTGTTCAGACCATCTTCGGGTTGCTTCATTGGATACAACTGAACTTGGTAATCAAGTGCATGTTGGAGTTAAATGAGGACTTTGTAGAAATAGGTTTACTGCTATCTTTTTAAAATTCAAAAGCTACATAAATTTTATTTTCTGGGATGTTTAGGCAGGGTGCTTTATAACCCAACTTTAAAATAAATAAATAAATTATTTATTCATAGAGCATAAGATTATTTATTTTAATTTTTGGAAAACCTTTAAATTTATGACCTAGCTGATGAAGCTTACCCGTGATGTTTGGGCGAATTTTATTGTTTGTACAGAACTTAAAGTAAATGGGAAATGCTTTTGCTATTTTTCTTCATTTACTTTCTATGGGGGTTCTTCATGAAAAAACTTCCACTCTATCAAGGGTTTTCGAGATAAGAGCAAAACAAAGGAGATGAAGTAGAAGAAGAAAGTTTGGTAAAAATATTCAATCCAACATTAGTTCAAGATAATCCTCCTATAATAATATCACAATGTACTAGAAGTGTCAAGATATTCGTTCGATATTAAAACTACCCTCTTTCCTCACAATCCCAATAAAAAATCCAAAACTTCCATTTGATCAAAATAGTGTCCTGAAATCCCACCATTATTAGGTAGCAAAGCCAATATGACAGGACCTCTAGCTCCCTCTTCCATAGTCATGGTCCCAGTGTGCCAACTTTAATCAGTATTAACACCAGGATGAACACAATTGATGCATTTAGTGTGGCCTTAGATATGCCATAAGATGGAAGCATGATGGACCATCCCTTGGCTTCAAGCACACCCTATTTCAAATCGTGTACGAAAATCTAGCATAACCCATGTTTCTGTGTATGTTTGACACCCTTATTATAATTTTTTGCATGTTTAAAACAAATTGGAGTGACCTTAGAACATTAATAATGAATTGTAGTAGAGATCAACTTTTGGTTAAATGGGATTCATGCCTAACACCTTTTGGCACCCAAACTTCTCTCTTTCACCCTCACTAGATCCTCTTCATTTCTAAATCATTTGGGGGACACATTCTTTCACTCTGAGAAGACTCTACTCACAAATGTGATGATGGATCTTCCTTAAAAAGGTTTTAAGAGAAATTGGGTAAGGCAAGCACAAGTGCCGAGGTCATGGCTAATTTCAATACATTAAAAACAACGTTCAATGTTATGGAAAGAATTTTTAAGAGTCACTATAAGTTTGTTGATGTGCTTCTCATCTTTGACAAATTTCTTGAGTCTCTGAGTCCAGGGAATCCACGTAATCCTTGAAGAGTTTTAGACACTAGCCAGTTAAAGCATACAACCGATCTTTTCTAGACACAACGTGACATAGAAAGTTTCAACAATAATTTGTTTTTGCAAAGTAAAAGATTTGATCCAACAATATTCTCCATCGGGGTTAACACATAAACCCAAACATAGTTGCTCAACCAAAAACAGCAAAACGGTTATTGTAAAAACTCATCATTATTTATGGCTCACCCCAATTATTGTGTTAGGCAACAATATTAGAAATATATACAATTTAGTCTTGATTTCAACAATACTAGTTGTTTCGTTTTATAAGGCTTTAAAGCAGGGACGTTCTTACTTGACATTTCCAATGTCCTTCATTTGGAGTCAAAATTCCATCAAAGGTAGCATTTTTCACTTGGTCCGCTACCTTGAATATATTCCTATAGCCAATTAATGTCATTGCACATGGTACAACCTCAGTAAATTATTATTATTAACCTCTGTAAATTATTCCAGTGTTTGTAAGGCTTGTGGTGAGTTGATTAATCAAATCTTAATCCATTGTAAATTTGCTTTGGATGTTTGATCCCACTTCACATAACTACTTCATAAACTAGGATGTTTCCCTACTTCAGTCCTGTCAGTGTTTGAACGTTGACAATCAAGGACCTAACCCATTTTGTTGTGTGTAATAACTGATGATTCAAGGGATGGAGCAATCACTTCAGGAAGTTATTATTACCACCCTTGGTCTATTGTTCTTTTGATGTCATCTTTTTAAGGACTTTAGGGGTATCTTCTTTGAAGACTTTTTATTCAGGTGTGATTCACTTTGTAGGCCTACTGATTAAAGCTCTTCGAGTTGCAGTGGTTGATCATCTCGACCATTGTTTTTTTTTTTTCTTTATATTAAAATAATATAACTTTCAACAAAAAAAAAAATCTTATCATTTACAATAACTCAGAAAGCTCTGATTATCATTTTTCTATCTTGTTTCCTTTATCTTTTAGTAGTTTGTCGGTTTTATAGATTCACAAGTTCCATTAGCTTAATTCTTTAAGTCAGTATTGATATATTCATTATATCAACACTGACTGTAATATTTCTGTGTAATCACATAATTTGTACGGTCTGTCACTTGTAATATTTCTGTGCTGTACCTGTGTTGGGGTGGTCTTCTCGACCATTCCCTTTTTTCTTCATAAAATCATTTTTTTATAAAAAAAAGTGTTTACATATTCATTAACTAATATTTCTTTACATAACTCAGTGGCTAGCAAACATGCCCTCTTTTGGGGTATTTTTGGTGTGCTGGGATGTCTTCCATGTTCGGAGAGGAGCCTATTTGAATCTTGACTCACCTTGGGAACTTCTTTTATGAGGGCAAAGCGAATTTTGTGGTCCCTTACACTGTTTGCGGTTTGTTGGGGCATTTGGAAAGAAAGGAACTGTCACATATTCGATAGGAAGGAGGCCTCGTTGCTGGACATTTTAGTCTCTATAAAAGGGTTTCTTTTTTTCTTGGTGTGAAGTCTTTGTGGAGTTCAGAGGGATTTTCTTTAATGACTTCATGGGAAGATGGGATAGAATGCATTAGGCCTGGGTTCTATCTTGCTTTTATATTTTGTACGTTTTTCTTTGGTCACCTCGACCAATTTCTAATATATTTGCATTTACCTATCAAAAAAAAATATTTATTTACAAAATTATATTCTAAACAGGATCTCTAAAGATAACATGGTGCAAATATGGTATCCTTTGCAACGTCGAAGAGCACCAAGAGAGCTTCTTAATGTTGAAATCAGGGAGTTAGTTAAATGGCATGTCCAAGAACTCAACTGGATGAGTCAACCTTAAGAGGGGAAAGATTCTTGGGACAAACATCAGCCTTGTTTTTCCAAAGTCCCAAATGGGTTTATGTGCCATGGTATAACATTTATTGTATTATAGCAAGTTCAATCAAGTATGGTGTCTTAATCTCAACAAATCTAGAGACCTACTAGAGAGTTGACACCTAGGTTCACTATAGTAGCCATATTTTTCCCAAGTCACCGCATGTGAGGGAGACAGTGGCATTATGTAATCCAAGTCAACATTTCTGCAAACTAATTAAAGGGTTGGGAGCATGTAGCACATAATTTTGGTTAACTTTGTCCACTATAACCTACCAGATATGCACCCATATTGAGAAGCGAGAAAACAAAAAAGATCAAGTTGTCAAATTATTTCCCCCATGTAAGCTCAACATTATGTAACAAGTTACAGTTAAAGCCAGCATTCTAAAAATAACCTTGACATCATAGACTCTCTCACTTGAAAAAGAAAATAAAACACAAAACAAGGAGAGAAAGATGGTTTACCAGTTGAATTTATGCTTTGCAATAGAATTTTGAAGCAGGTCAGCATACACTTTAAGTTTCTGGTTTGCTGCTTCTGATGTGCAATGGATGAGTGAGTGATAAAGAAAAGAAAAGGTCTCAACAAGCTACTAGAAACCCATGTGCTGGTTATTGGAATATTATGATGATTCACTAAGGCTTTCCATTCTTCTTGAACTTGCAAAGACACCTTCTTTGTAATGTTGTAGCACCTCCAGACTCTCTGAAAGAATGAAAAGCCAAAACATTTTTCACGTGAAAATACTATGTTGTTCAGAGTGCTTTTATTTAACAGGCACAAGAAAAGTATAGTTTTTTATTAGTGAAAATTATATTTTAATAAAAACACTGGAAACAGATGAATTTAGTGAAGAGAAGCTCCAAATGGAAAGGCAATAGTGTAGAAAGGAATTTTATCAAAAAAATTATTAAAAAAATATAAAACAAAAAAACAAAAAGCAAAGGAGTTTCAGTGAGAGAAACAAACAGGGAAAGATACAAAAATTAATTAACAGCTACTAAAAACGAAATCGTCAAAATGGCATCCCTAAATTCTTTCAAGGCCACTTATATACATACATGAAGGGAAAAAAATCCTTCAAGGCTGATTTACAATAATACATGAGTGATTAGTCCTTCAACATTCAACATGATAGCCTCGGCACTTTCCTTTTTCTTGAGCACTTTTCAATTCATTTCCTTCCAAAGGGACCCATACACTCCAGAAGAAAGAAATCTCTTTAGCACTTTCTCTCCCCTCGAGAATGATTCAGTCTAGGGCTACATTAGAATGTAGAACCCATTCCTCTTTCGCCTATGTCCATCACCCAAGAGTCACGTGGATGTGTTACATTTCAGTTACCAGAAAATTTGAAACTTCCTTTTTTCCAGTAGTCAAACTTGGTGCATGGCACTCTTGAATATGCTTCATACTTAAGTGTAGGGCTTTTACCTAGTTGCTTCTAATTCCGGTTCCTTTGGCTTTGTTACCTTCATTGACGATTGTTCTTGTGTGAAATGAGTGTTTATTTGAAAAATGAATAGTGATGTGTTTGAAAGAAATTGTTTCATCAATCATATATTCATATGCAGTTTCAAAGATAGATAAAGATTCTTATAAGTGCCAATGGAGAAAATAACTTTACCCACCAAACAATAAGATTAATTAAGCAATGTAGATATCAAAAACCAGAAGACATCTATTTTTTCACCCTCGGTAAAAGAATGCACCACTCACTTTGCCATGCAAAGCCGATTCCATAATAGTTTGTGACTTCAGATCGAAGCTGCTACTCACTTTTATAACTATTTAGTTCTCTTTCAAAGAGCAACTCCAATGGGGATACCCATCTCCATACCCACAAATGGGTAACCATGGGCTTATGGATAGCCATTCATGGGTATACACTCCACAATTGTGCTACCCAAAAAAGGCTATCCATAGATATTTTAATATTTTTTAATTCGACTCAAATTTCAAATGGTCTGAAATTGTTATATTTTTCAGCCAACTGTCTGAATTTTTTCCCTCCAAAAAATGGAGAAGCTGTGTGGAGCTACCTACTTTGGGTCGTGGGATGGGTTGTGTGTCGGAGAATCCTACTTTGGCTTTCATGACCCAAAATGGCAGACAAGAGGGGATGGCAGTAGGATAGATCGTGTGTTGGAGTTGCTCTAAATGAGCTTCTTCTTTTTTCCTCTTTTTTTTTTCTTTCTTTTCTTTTTTTGGGAGGGGGGGCGTGGATTTTCAATTACGCCTATTGAAGTGGTCAGTGAATCACAGTGTTTTCTTTTTTTAGCTTGGCAAGTGAGATTATGATCAGTAATTAGTAGGTGAAGATGGATTTTGAACCTTGTTGCGAAATCAACACTCAGACTTTAACCAACTTAGCAAGCTTGCACCTTGTGTGAATCACAGTTCTTGTTAAGAATTGCATCTCAATTTCATCTTAAGGTACACTTTTTAAAGATCCTATTTTTATCTTCAACCAAGTAACAGTAAACTTTTTGCCCAAATCAAAAATAAAAATTAAAAACAAATACAACCAAAAAGCAAGAGCAGTTAAACAATCTCGATTTATAGAATTTAATTTCGCCCAAAAAAAGGGGAACCTGAATGAGGAGAGCGCAGCGGAAGCCCTACGAGTGTAATTGCGGAGTTCTCTTTCATGCGAGACCTTCTCGAGGAGGGCGTCCCTTGTAATCTCTTTGGCGCTCGCTCCTCTCAACGACACCTGCTTTAACAATCAAGCAATCAAGATTATCATAGAATATCAAAATCAATCGATTGAACAGTAGACACTTTAATTAGATTTCGATCAATCGTTCACAAACTTATGAAAAAAAAATGGAAATTTTCACTTTTGGAGATCTGATCGATTGGAGAGGATAAATACAGAAGATTGAACAATTTGATGAATTAAATTAAATTAAAAGTGGATTTGTTCGAGAAATTATCAGATCAGAGAGAGAGAGAGAGAGAGAGAGACTTGTTTCCGAGGTTCAGCCATGGAATCCAGAGACGAACCATTCAAATTGCTCCTCTCTCGATCTATCGACTTGGTTCTTCGAAGTCCCAACTCCCAACCATAGCCCTCTCTCAGTTTTGTTGACTTATCATGACTTCTCTTGGCTACAACCACGTTGGACACATTAGTGTCCAACGATGAACATGTTTCCTAACCCAAACCAATCCAAATTAGGATCATATATTTTCTCGGGATACACAATTGCACATATTTATGTGTCTCGAGAAAAAAAAAATCCATGATTCTAACACATGCCACGTCAAGGAACATATGCGAGAGTGGGGCATCAGAAAATCATTATTTATATATATGCAAAATGAACTAAGGTTGCATCAATTGGTACCACATAACTTAACTGGTCCTGGAGTGATGTTTAATTTCCTTTCCACATATCCAAAAACCAAGATTTAATTTCAATTTGATAACAATAGAATCAAAATTGGATTGGATCTCAATATTAGACTGATTTTGTTTATAGAGAGAATGGGAGAAGGGTGCCTTAGTGAGTGTACGAGCCCTCAAGTCTCTTTGGGGATGGCTTACTCAATTACTTAAAGTGGTGATTGTGTGAATGTCGCACAGGTATAGTTGACACTTCACTTCCTTCAATTTCGATCAGTATGCAAGCACTCCACTCGCTTTTATTTCATATGCTCGTTCCTGAACTCCACACACTATTCCATCTCTCTTTCAAATCCTTGTTGCTGGTAGAGTTCTCACAACTCTAATTAAATAGCTATCCTTTAAAGGCTCATACCGTGCTTATGAACGAGTGGATAGAATCATTCTCATATCCCTAGTTTATTAAAAACAACTCTTTTGAGGTTAGCATTTTGTTATTCCTCGATTCTTATCACAATGTTGGTATACTGCACTATCTTTGGGATCCCATGCTCAAATGGTGACTATAGGATGTTTTTAGGTCATCTTCTTGTTAAGTCCTAGACCTTGTGATTGTTGTAAAGTCGGATGGGAAAGAAGGACCTCAGAGTCCACCAATAGAACGCTAATATCAATCAATTTTTATTGCTTTTGAGAATAATGTCATGTAAGAGACCCCCATACATATGTATCAGATTAGTGCTTATTGGAATAAGTTGTTCCTATTGTGAGGAGAACACATGTAAAATGTATAAATTGTTTGGTATCAAAGCTCGCATATTCCCCAACACAATGTGTGGACAAAGATTTTCATCCAAGTTGACTCTTTGAACTGGAGCCATTGAACTAGTTGAGAACTCGAAAGAAGCAAAACTCAGACTTGATCTTGACCCATTCTTGGTTACTGAAAAAGAACTTGAAGAGGTATGTATCAATCATGATGTTGGTCATTGCTTCTTTTTATCTCTCTCATTATCTATTATGTCTCCAAAGAGATATTGGTTAATTTTCTACACCATAAACACATGTATCTTGATGTATTGATTGGGTTAGAATTATTCGGTATGAGAACTAGTACCACGTCTCGAATTCAAACTCAAATGAGCAGCTTGAGGGAAGATACCACTCTCTCAAAGTGGGCATCAAGGGCATTAGTAGAAAGTGTAGTAAAAATTGTATGGAAACGACACATAACTAAAAAGAAGATGAAGAAATATTGATTGTTCTTTGAGGCATGTTGTAGCAATGTTTCTTTAAACGTTATTTATCCCCTTCCATTATTAAATCAATAATGCAAATGAGTTATACCAAACACGTTCCCAAGATACAACAAAGTCTAATCTTTGTGTTATTTCTCATTTTTTTGCACTAACAGTAAGAAATGTGAACACTACAATTTATACCCAAGAAGAATAGAGATATATTTGAAAATACAAAAAATCTGTAATTTTCAGTAAGTAAAATGAGTTTTCAAACTTGAAATTTTAAAATGAATTATGTTTCTTTAGACAATCATCTAATGGTTCCTGTTAAATAGTCACACTATTCTAGAATAGACACCAACAGTTGAAGAAACTGCATTGACCCACAGTCAACATTATTTGATTCATGGTCATACATACCCATTAACAAGTCATCATGTAGTCAAATCACGTTGACCAACAGTCATGTGATGGTTAAGGTCACAACGTTCCATCCATTGACCACGATCAATTACTTTGAACTATTGATCAACTCGATCATCCATCCAACTATATAGATCAAATCTTGATAGTATAATTAACAAATAAGAAAGAGCTCATCAATGGTCCTTGCGACAATGGGATCATCCATCCAATGGTCTAAATCGAACCTTGGTGGTATACCTACCAAATAGGAAAGAGCTCTGTAATACAAGTGCAAAGTGTGCTTTTAAAAAGCCCTAATCACCCAATCGCTCAACAAGTTTATGAACGTGGTGGCGAGCCGTCACTTTGCACATATTACAAAGTTTTTCCAATAAATAATAATTACAATAAAAGATGAGTCATTTATTAGTTTGATATGAGTTTCTCACTCCTATTCCACATGAGATAAAAATGAAAGTTTTCATAAAATTAAAAGATTTAAAATAAGCTTGAATTCCCTAAAAAACATTTGAATTTATAAAAAGACAAAATTATTTAAAAGTACAATCACTTTTTAAATAAACTTTTTGAAATTTCAAATAAAACTTTAAAATAAATAATAAAATAATTTTACTTTTAAATTATATTCTTTTATAATTTAAAATTATTAAAAAATTCTAACATAAAGGATAATGTTGACAAATGACTACCTAGAAACCTACAAATAATAATATCAAAGTGAAAACAGCCATAAAGTGGCCCTTGTGAACATTGACCACAGAGCATGGTCATAAGAGTGCAAATGGGTCAATATGAAAGAAATTAGAATTAGAGTCATTAAATTTTCTCAATTTTGGTTCTCATGCAAATTCCAAATTAATGAAATAAACAATGTAATCCTAAAAAAGTTCTCTTTAAATTTTACCAGTCCTCATCAATTCTGATTCTCAATTAGTTTGGTATTTTGATTTTTCTCTCAATTTTGATAAAAAAAAAAAGATCTAGAACTAAAATTTTCGATTTCGATTAAATGAGTGTCTATCGACCCATTTAGACCATGGTATTTTATGACCCCAAAGAAATACAAACTTAATTTTGCGTACCACTAACACTTGGGATATTTTTGGTGTATTGTCTAGAATCGTACCATTCTCCTTCCTCATCTTAGGATAAAATATTTTACTCAATGAGTTTTTAACTTAAACTCCGAAGATGATGACATTTAGGCATAATTTCAAAACTCGTCTGAGATCGAGACATATCGCCCAAGTCATCTTAGTATCTTGCGAGGTCGAGATTGAGACGTGTTTTTTGGGTTTTACCGAATCTCGCGAGACAAAGATACGTCTCGGATGAGATATCAAAAATCTAATCCAAGACAAGCGAGATTATCAATTTTCATTTCTAAACTCTATCATTTTTAGCACCAAAATGATTTTTTCTCATCTTTTCAACCAAGTGAACTATAGAATAAAGGAGTTTGGTAAAAAATTTCATCTTCCTCCTTTAAATCAAGATGAAATCGAAGTGGGTTTTAAAAAAAAAATTCAAATTTTTTAAATGGTTTAAAATCATTGTTGAACAAGACGAGATGATTCCTCTAAGAAAACTCGGTAACGGGGCATGGACGAGACGAGACGAGCCGAGCCGCAAAACCGAGTTTTAAAACCATGCATTTAGGTCATTCTTCACAAGTCTATTAGTGAATCAAGGTCAAGGGGTGTGTCATTAGTTTGAAAATACAGGGGTATCTGTAATATTCATCAAAACATCGAGGGGCATGACTAAATCACCCAAAATTAATTCTCAAACCAAAAAGGAAGAAAAACCCGCAACCTTAGTCCTGAGTTCATCAAGCGGCTTCAGAGATGAGTAGCAGAAGCAAGAACTTTCGTAGGCGAGCCGAAGACGAAGACGTCAATGGCGAAGAAACGTCCATCACCACTATTACCACCAAACCCTCATCGAAGGATTCATCGATTAAAACCAAGAAACAACAGCAACCCAAAGGACCCAAACTTCTCAGCTTTGCAGACGAAGAAGACGAAGAATCCCCAATTCGTCCACCTTCATCAAAACCCTCATCTTCCAATCGAATCAAACCCTCTTCTCGTCTCAGTAAATCTTCTCTCTCTTCCTCCTCATCTTCTCACAAGATTACAACCACCAAAGATCGAGTCTTTACCTCTCCTTCACTCCCATCCAATGTTCAACCTCAAGCAGGAGAGTACACGAAGGAGAAACTTCGAGAGCTTCAGAAGAACACCAGAACCCTAGCTAGTTCTACACCCAATACATCAGAACCTGTAATTGTTTTAAAGGGCTTCGTTAAACCCCATTCTGTTGATGAAGATCGAGGAAATTCGAGAGAAGATGAAGAATTAGAGGAAGAAGAAGGATTGAATGAAGCTGAGAATCAATTAGCGTCAATGGGTATTGGGAAATCTAGGGATTCTTCTGGTTCTTTGATTCCTGATCAAGCCACGATTAACGCAATTAGGGCTAAAAGAGAGCGACTTCGGCAGTCTAGGGCAGCGGCTCCTGATTACATTTCTTTGGACGGAGGAAGTAATCATGGGGCAGCCGAGGGATTGAGCGATGAAGAGCCCGAATTTCAAGGGCGAATCGCATTGCTTGGTGATAAGACCGATGTTGCGAAGAAGGGTGTTTTTGAGAGTGTCGATGAGAGGGGAATAGAGAATGATTTGAGGAAAGTTGACGAATTTGTAGTTGAGGATGATGAGGATGACGAGGAGAAGATTTGGGAAGAAGAGCAGTTCAGAAAGGGATTGGGGAAGAGGATTGAAGATGGTTCGATTTCAAATAAAGTGAGTAACAGTGTTGCATCTGTTAATCAGATTGTCCAGCAACAACATTATGGGTATCCCGGGTCGGGGTATGGGTTGGGTCCGAGTGTGCCCGCTGCCCCAACCATTGGTGGAGCCGTTGGAGGGTCACGGAGTGCGGAGGTGATGTCGATATCTCAACAGGCCGAGGTTGCTACCCAAGCAGTTCAACAGAACATTAGAAGGCTCAAGGTTTGTAGCTATGTTCTACTGCTAAGTACTAATCTTGAAATCTCAAAATTTTTTTTTTTTTTTCACTCTTAACTTAATAGAAGAAATTATTCATAATTACGAACATAGTCTCCAAGTCGGGAAAATTTTGGTAAAATTGGAAAGAAATTGGGCTAGGCTTAAATATGCGTAATTGTTCATACTAGGTGCTCTCATTTTATATCACCAAATTTCATATTAATTGACAATAATAAATCACTTAACCCCCATATAGATATCATCGTTTCATCCACAACAACTAACCACAACTCGACAACACATTGAAGGTCTATATTATTCAAAATGTAAAAGTATTCAATGTCATCCTCAGTATCTAATGCTTCTTTAATAGAATGTTCATCATCATTTCATCAAGGCTATCTTCTCTTACTAATGCTTCAATTTCATCTTTCATTTTAATTTGATTTAATCGCAAAGTTTGTGAATTAATCAAGAAGTTTTTAAAAGTCACAATTTGTTGAAAAAGTTGTGATTAAATCGGTGAAGGAAGGAGTCACGACTTTTTCAATATGTAGGAGAATTTGGTGAATGATTACAAATTTACAGTATCTAGTAAGGGCTCTAGAACATGGTTAGTATGATGAAATAAACTCAAGTCTGGTTGGTTTATTCAGAATTTGCCAATATATATCATAATGTTTCTAAAATTCCATAAATGTTATGAAGGGGTATTTATGACACATTGTTCTTCCTATTTTGTACAATCTCATACCATGAGAAAATTACCATACACTCGTCATGCATTAGTATTACATTTTGTGTGGAGTTTATAATTCACCGCATCCAATTTTTCATTTAATCAGGAATCTTATGGAAGAGCCATGTCATCAATAGCTAGGACTGATGAGAATTTGTCTTCTTCACTTTCAAATATAACTGATCTGGAGAAGTCTTTATCAGCAGCGGGTGAGAAGTTCATCTTTATGCAAAAGCTTCGTGACTTTGTTTCTGTTATATGTGACTTCTTACAGGTATGAGTTTCAGTCTGAGGTCTGCTAGTGTGCATTTTCTTTGTGTTCCTGGTTTTTATGCCTCTATATTGCTTCTTGAATACTTATCTATATCAAAAAGCTTCTTGAATACTCAACTAGCTGAACAGATATGCAACCTTTTCTCCTTTCTTCTTTTTAGTATATTTTATTTTTCCTGTGAACAGTGATGCCAGCATCTGTCCTTAAATATCAGTACCTAGAATTCATGTTGATCATAGCATAGTCTTCACATTTTGAAATATGCAATTTTGTGGATTTTTGAATCAGGGAGTGGGGCAGTTTATGTTGGGTTTGGTTTGTTCGGTCAAACCTAACCCACTAGTTTGCCAATTTTCGAGTTTTGTTGGCAGCAGAGGCTGAATGTTTTCAGGTCACTCTGAGCCTACATTCTGCCATTTTTGAGTGCTTTTAAAAGCAATTATTCGTGATTGGGTGGGCCTGGCTATTTTATTTGGCTAGGTTTGATTTTTAAGGGTTGAGGGATTTTTTTTTTCTTTCTATAAGTACACTTCTATTGAAATGGAAGAAGTAGGTCAAGATGACTCACCTTGATTACATGGTAGATTACAGCACATGAGATCCCACTTAAAAACTCCTCCTAAAAATACACCTATGAAATTGAAAAAGGAGGCTTGAGGAAGTATTCACCCATATGCATTTAACCCATCTGGTAAAGTAAATACAATTGTGATTTGTCGCACTTTGATAACAAGCTATCCAATCAAAATATTTACAGAAATTCCTTGAGTATAGCGTCTAAGTCATTATGTTTCTTTTGTCCAAGTCACTTCTCTCTTTCTCCGAGTCACTTCTCTTTTTGTTTTGTCACTCCCTTTTTGTTTGTGAGTATCGGGATTATCCCCATTCATAGGTCTGAGATCTGAATCTATGAATTGAAAGGTCCAACTAATCTTTTTGCCCTTCATTCTTTTTTGAATACATGACCTTATGGCTGGTCTTTAAAACTCGTGTACTTCCTGGAACTTTTATTTTATCCTGTGACATGTTTATTTGCCTCTAGGTTTTGTCTTGGCTGGATGCCCAGTGGCTTTGACAATTGCGGAGAATCCGTTAATCGGATTCAGATTTTCGTGCCTAAGTATTTATCCATGGTAGAATTTATCGATGAGTGATACATTAGCATATTTTTTATTTGCTAACTATTTTACTTCTGCCATGTGTATTTCACATCATGCCCTGATGAATTTTTGTTAAACCCTAGAATAGTAATAGAGGTAGGTTACTTATGTTGAAAATGTTGTCTTAAGCATTGGTTTCTTTATTTTTTATTTTTAATCTTGAGATCCTTGCTCAAGGACCCATTGTAAGAATGTTAAGAAAATTCTTATCATGTAATCATAGCTAGGGGATTTCCAAGTTATTTTGCGTGTGCCAGTTCTCAACCAGGAGTTAACCAAGTTCTCAATTCAGTATGCCAAGGTTGTCAATCCTCTCCATGTATTCTTGATCCAAAGCCTTGGTATGGGTTCTCAACCCAGCTCATATCTTATCCAAGTAAAAGTTTTTAGAATCCTTTCCTATTTTTAGAATCCTTGATGTGGATTCTCATCTCTCTCTCTCTCTCGATTGCGATCTAGAGGATGCAAAAAAGCAAATTCATTCTCAACACCTCTTTCTCTTTGCTCCTATTTCTCTAGCACTTGGCATATTCTAAAGCGACAAGTTGACAATGTTTACCTGATCGCTGGTCCCCTTCAATGTCCATCAGAATGAAACGTGTGACCAATTCAACTTCTCCTGCCTTCACTGACAATGGTACCTCTTCTACTGATTCTGAATCATCAGTTGAATTCGATTAGTTGCATTACAATTAGACTTTCAAGTCGTCCTTTTTTTCATCCCCATCTTCCTGAATGTGGGGGGAACAAGATGTTGGCATCATTACCTGCAGTAATTACATGAAAAAAGAAGGGGCGAGGTAATGCTTGCTTGTACCAGACAAAACAGAAATATGCTGGTGCCAAGCTTCTTTGCTTCTTGAAGTACAATGTTGGGTCTCGGGGTGCTCTTATTTGAACATCTAGATCCTTAGTTCACATGAGGTGATTGTCATGGGCTCCTGTGCCTGACATCGACTTGAGCCCAGAGTCTCCCTATGCTTAAACCTTGACCTATAGGCAGTAATGCGATTTGTGAATTCCATTAAATTGATTACCATAACATACCTGCATTTTGACTGTTATTGCTTCCCATTTGGATCTTCAATTTCATTTCTAGTTAAGATTGTGTATCTTCGTTTATAAGATGGGCAGCAACTATTATATGTTACGTTCCCCAATGTTTAAAATGACGTTTTGGTCAAGAAAAAACCCAATACTGTATCGATTGCTACATTCCTGATACATTCAATGTTTTGTGGTCGCATAGTAACAAAAAACGGCGATTTTTTGAAAAAAAAAATGCGTTTAAAACACATCTTGTATCTCTGACGATTAAAACGATTAAAAAACGCGACCTTTTCATTTGTGACAAAAAACACCATTTTATTCCCTATTTTTTCACAGGAAAAATAAAATTAAACACGTCTTGTTTTTTCAATGTGGGATTTGGTACATAATAGAATTTGGTGATTCATAAATGTAAAAATATGGGATTTGATGATAATAACTTGATTTGATGGATTTTCATTAGATATATATATTTTTCATAACTTTTAATATATTTTTTTTATCTTTTATTTTTATCGTTTTTTTCCCTCTTTTTTCTCGTTTTTTTTCCCGTTTTCAATGTTTTTTCCAAAACCCGTACTCCGACTTTGTGACTATGCGTGGTCAATCGATACCAATATGCATAGAAGCGAGACATTCCGATATTTTGAACCATGTTTCTGATAGCATGGTTGCATTTTGACCATTATGCTATAACTTTTTTCCTTCCAGCATAAGGCACCTTTCATAGAGGAACTTGAAGAGCAAATGCAGAAACTTCATGAAGAACGTGCTTCAGCTATTCTAGAAAGAAGAGCTGCTGATAATACTGATGAATTTAAGGAAGTCGAAGCAGCTGTGAGTACTGCAATGTCAGTACTTGGTAAAGGTGGTGGCAGTGCAGCAATGGTTGCTGCCGCTGCGACTGCAGCACAGGCTGCATCTTCTGCAAGGGAACAATCAAATCTTTCGGTTCAGTTAGATGAATTTGGTAGAGATATGAACCTACAGAAACGTATGGATATGATGCGGAGGGCTGAGGCTCGGAAGCGCAGGAAGGCTAAGTCTGAGTCAAGGAGAATGTCATCTGTTGGAGATGATAGTGCATTTAGTCACATAGAAGGAGAGTCAAGCACAGATGAGAGTGATAGCGAGAGTACATCTTACCGATCTAACCGCGACTTGTTGCTACAGACGGCTGCGCAGATTTTCAGTGATGCAGCTGAAGAATACTCTCATCTTTCTGTTGTTAAAGAAAGGTTTGAAAGATGGAAGAAACATTACTCATCAAGCTACCGGGATGCTTATATGTCTTTAAGTGTTCCTGCTATCTTCTCCCCATATGTGAGACTAGAACTTCTAAAATGGGACCCACTCTATGAAGAGACAGATTTCAATGATATGCAATGGTAAATATTTGCGATCTTTAGGGTTGTTCATTTAGGTGAAGTCGATTGTCTCAAGTGTCTTAGACCATGAATACAGTTTCCAAATGGTATAATCGTACTAGTGGCACACATGAAAGAAAGGGGAAGGGAACTCTGCTTGATAAGTCCTGCCTGTGAGATATTGATCTTGTTTGATTGTGGTATGGCATCTCATAGGTGGGAAACATCGAATGGCGGATCCTGCTCTGCATGGGTGCCATGTGCACGACTTCCATTTTACAATGAAGTATCATGGTCTATTAGACTTGGACCATTGTTCTCTCTTTCATTTATGATGTTCTCACAACTTAAGGCTTCCATGGAAGCAGTTCTGTTTTCATTTCTCCCCCTTTTTTTGGTAAATTACACTTTACCCCCCCTGTAGTTTGGCATAATTCCATGTTGACCCCCTAACATTTTGATAATTGCATCGACCTGTCCTTTCATTGATGAAATTAAAATTCAGATGTTATTTTATTATTTTACCTTCTCATTTTATCCTTTTTTTTTCTTAAAAAATTTAAATTTAAAACAATATTTACAAATGCACCCGTCTAATCATTCACATTATTGCACATGAACCCATTTTTTTGACAGGGATATTTTTGTTTGTAAAAAAATGAACATTTTAAAAAGGGCAAAATGGTCTTTGTAAAAATAAAAATCATTTTTTAACTGTTTGCATTGAGGGTAAGTGGGCCCCTTAGATAACTATAAGGGAGGTAAGTGCAATGGTCAAAACGCTAGGGGGTTGACATAAAATTAGGCCAAAGCACGAGGTGAAAATGTATTTACCCTTTTTTTTTTTGCCCTTACAATTTATTTCATTGCACTTTTAGGCATTCTCTTCTGTTTGATTATGGGTTGCCGGAAGATACAAGCGACTTTAACCCAGGTGACGCCGATGCTGACCTTGTTCCTGGACTAGTGGAAAAGATTGCGCTTCCCATTTTGCATCATCAAATTGCTCACTGCTGGGATATGCTCAGTACGAGAGGGACAAGGAATGCGGTTTCTGCCATGAACTTGGTCATTAATTACGTCCCAGCTTCCAGTGAGGCCCTACGAGAATTGTTGGGTGCTATTCATACCCGTCTAGCAGATGCTATTGCTAACCTCATTGTAAGTCCTTTATGCCTGACAACACAACCTTAGTTATCAATAGGGCTGTCAATGAATCGGATCAGACCCGAAATCTCCATTCTGATCCAATAACTTTGGGTATGGATTGATGATTTAGATTCTGATGAGGTTCCGATCTGATATCTTATTGGATCAGATCTGGATTGACCATTTCCCGATCTGATCAAATGTTGGAAATTATATATAAATTATATCATATGTTTGTTTAAATATATGAAATTTATTTCGATCTTGTACATCAAATCGGGTTTGATCCGATCCAATTGTTATTGGACCTAGTTTGGATCTTAATATTGAGATCCTAATAAAACCCGGTCCATTAAGAGCCCGATCCGATATTTATGGGATCAGATCCGGTGCTTATCAGATTGGTACCAAATCGACCCTGATCTGATCCGAACCTTATCAATGCAAAAAAATATAATAGCATTTCTGTTGATCTTGTTTCTTATATCAATTTTAATGAATAGGTTCCAACATGGAGTCCACTTGTAATAAAGGCTGTGCCAAATGCGGCACGAGTTGCAGCATATCAATTTGGAATGTCAATTCGTTTGCTTAGAAACATTTGCTTGTGGAAAGATATCCTCGCATTGCCAGTTTTAGAGCAGTTGGCTCTTGATGAACTTTTTTGTGGAAAAGTTCTGCCTCACGTACGAAGTATCACTGCAAATATTCATGATGCGATCACGAGGACTGAAAGGATCATTTCATCATTATCTGGGGTTTGGACAGGAACCAAAGTCATAGCGGAGCGCAGGTACAATTATTTGTAGTACTCTTATATATGTGTATTACTCTATATTCCTAATCTTGATGACCTACATTCCCTACTGTACCTTAATTCTCCAAACTTTGTTGGTAACTTTCCTCCAGAAACTCACCCGGTCTGAACTGAGCCTACATAACCATTTCCCTAACAAAGTTGTGTTCATATGCATGTGTATGTAATTAGTCATTTTGATTTAGATACAATGGTTGTCATTGAAACAAATATAGCTGAGCAGTACATTGGTCCAATGAAATGCCCTTGAGACAACATAGGGGGGTTTTCTTTGAAGACTTTCTTATAAGTTGGGATAGGGTGTGTAACTTAGAGACAACCTAGGGTTGTGTTGGGCATCCTTGTTGGGGTTGTTTTTTCGGTTTTTGCTTCCTTGTATTCTTGGGTTGGTCACCTCGACCTCCCTTTCTCTTCCCTTTTATTTCAATAAACTATCTTTACTTATCAAAAAATAAAAAAAAGGCCCTTGAGGCTTGAATAAGCATATTACCTATTTGGTGAGATTCGTGTTGGAGTCATTTTGGGAGCAGAGATCATCTACTTAGCAACTATTTTCCTTGGAATTCTAGTTCGGCCCAGGAAGCATGGGTCCCCAATCTCAGGGGTGGATACGCCAGGGGCTTCATATGTATATGTTTTTGGGGTTTTGTTAATATGTGCCCTAAGGGCACATGTTAAAATGCATTAAAAACAGCTTGGGAATTGATTTTCATGCCAAAACTGCCCTCAATTTTTTTTCTTACCAAAATACCCTTTCCAAGGTGTATTTAATGCACCTTAACGTGTGCCTGTATTGCCTCTCTTACCAACAGCTATCATTTGAGAAGTTTTTGATTGGTTTACGACATTATTGAATTTTGTTCGTTGCCATAGATTGTGCATCATCAATTGTCTTCACTATTTTACCCATCTATATAAGAATTAGTTTGCATTTCTCTCCGAGCTCTGTTCGATTTATAATTCTTTTGTCCTCTTTTTTATGCAGCTACAAGTTGCAACCATTGGTGGATTACGTGCTAACACTAGCAAAGACACTCGAGAAGAAGCACGTGTCGGGTGTGAGTGAGAGTGAAACTAGAGGGCTAGCTCGTCGATTGAAAAAGATGCTGGTAGAGCTCAATGAATATGACAATGCCAGGGCAATTTCCCGAACCTTCCAGCTTAAAGAGGCATTGTAAACTAGTTTCAACATAGTAAATCCCGGACATTATCTAGTCTTAGGTTTCATCAGACTACGATGATGGTTCATCAAATGGCTTTGATCAAATGGTTACAATTGACTAAATTATGAGTTTTTTTTTTTGTCCTTTTATGTCTGAACAAGACGTGCATGAAATCATCGGGCGAGCAGAAGCGCCTGGACTTGTATGAGTTTGTTCCCTTAAATCTGCCCTCGGACGATGATACTGATTTTTCAACTTGTGAATTTGCCCTTTTTTCTTAAAGGAGTCTAGAGGTCCTGGAAACAGAAAAAAATGAAGAATCACTTTTTTTTAATTGTAAGAATCAGATTATAAAATTGATTTAAGAATCTCATTTTACTTATCAGGTTTTACATTCGCGACAAAAATAATAAAAAACATCACTTTAAAAAACGTTCGAAACGTATAAAATGAACATATTCCAAAAATATAAGAATTAAATCTTGTCTTGTTTATGATAGTAGCAGATTTCTGATTATGATTGAAATGCTAATGTGCAAGAATCAGATTGTTCAATTCGAACCAAGTCAACTTCACCCATAATTTTCATTGATTGTGGTGATGTCCATATTATTATAGGATTATAATTGCAACCAAACTATGGCCCAGTTCATCTACAAAACTGTATTTGGCTTTAGAGACACAAAACTTCATATTTCTTGGCTGCATTAAGTATGGGCTTCTCTACTCTCTTATCTTTAAATGCTCCTTATCCTACTACTTGGCACACACCCACAAAAGTAAAGTTATAATATTATTTTATTTTATTGAATAAATAATAATATGTGGGGTCACCCCTATAGCAATAATGTATGTCCTCTCATGTATTATCAAAATAATACCATATGGGGACTGAGGTTCTCTTGATTAGCTCTCAACCAATTGAAATCAAGACACTTAGAAAGGAAAGTTGTATTAGTGTATTCTTGGTGAAGAAGAATTGAGTGGTCTAGCTTAATCAATTCTTTCTAAAGAATAATGCTGAAGTGACCTTAAGATTAGACCTCACATCGCATACTTTGACGTGAAAGTGTATGAGAACCATAAATGTTTCCTCGAGATATATGTGAAAAGTATCTATGATTCTTATCCACTTTCACGTCAAAATGTCACTCTAGCACTCGATGCATGTACATCATTAAATAGTCACTTTTTTGGTGGAGGGGGCATTTAGAGATTCGAAATCATGACCTGAAGAGTAAATCCAATCAATCTTGCCATCTCATCTAACCCCTGGTGGGTGCCTTAAGGTTGTACTTCATATCGCACATCCTAACAAGAAAGTGTGTAGGAATCATAAATGCTTTTACATCGAGACACGAGTCAAGAAGCATCTATGCTTCCAACACACTTCCACATCAAGATGTGAGATACGAGGTACAATGTTGAGATCACTCTAACACGACTCTATGGTAATTTTTGGGACTGTGGTCTTAAAACATGGTATTTTGTCTTGTTTCGTACTCTATTGATTTTAAGTTAATCAAAATCATCTCATTTTGAGTAAATCAAATTCTATATAAATAAAATATTAAATTATTAAAATACTTATTTCATATATAAATTTATAAAACTTGATTTACTTAATCATTATTTTCAAATATCAAACGAATCATCTTAGATCTTCGACGAATCAATGTGGTTAACAATTCACGTTGACTATCTCGCCCGAGCACTTTTGATATGGATGTTGTCAAGTCATTTCAACTTGATCGATTTTCTAGAACAACAGCCCCGTGATGAGATACTATGGTACTACAAGGATGCTTAGAATGTACTAAGTCATAATTATGGAGTAAATAGTGAGCAAAACATCATAATAAAATCCTCATGGTTACAAGTGGTTAGAAAAAGAGAGATTCTACTCGTACACCGACTTTTACTTACTACACACCAATCCTTGTGAGATAAATGGTTATCTAAATACAGTTGGGTGTTTCATAAGTAAAATTTCGTCTGTTATTAGTACTTCTCTGAAAAAGGATGGGTAAATTAAACTTTGACCCCTATAGTTTGGCATAAATCCATTTTGATTCTTAACATTTTCATAATTGCACTTACCTCCCTTATAGATGTAATTATTTAAGAGGTTCCCTTACCCCCTTATGTCAAATTGCCTTTAACTTAAGAGTTAAATTCCTCTTATAAAGACTATTTTGCCTTTTTAAAATGTTATAGACAAAGATATGGTAGTGAAAAAATAGTTCAATGAATGCCTGACGGAGGCATTTTAATTATTATTTTAAAATTTATTTTAAATAATAAATAACATAAAATAAGAGGGTAAAATAGTAAAATAACATCATAATTTTAACTCCGTCAATGAAAAGGCTGGTAAGTGCAATTATGAAAATTTTATAGGGTTACAATAAAATTATGCCAAACTATAGGTGGTTGATGTAATTTACCCAAAAAGGTAAAGACAAAGGTGTTTTGGCCGGCCAGACGTGTCTGAACCTAACAAATGGGGTGATATATTTTATACGACACACCCCTTCAGTTTTTCCATAAATTTGGGATACCCCTCTATGTTCAAACTTATAACATACCCCTTGATCTCAATCTTTTAAAAGAGACTTAAATTAAGTGACTTAAATACCCTCATTAAGCCCTAACCCGAACTGATTTAATTACCAAATTCGGCCAGACCTTGTTGAAACCACTACATCAGTCTTATTTTAGAGTATTGGTAGAAGACGATGTTTTTTTATCGATTAATGTTGGAGTGATCTCAGTGGGGGACATCTTGACATGGCGGTGTGTGCATGCTTATAGATGTGTTTTCTTCGAAATATGATTAAAATGCATTTATAGACATGTGTGAGCCACCACCTCAACGTGTCTTCCGCTGAGGTCACTCCAGCACAACTCTTGTTTTTTTGGGCTAACATTGAAGTAACCTCAAGATTGTACCTCATATTGCACATCCTAATGTGAAAGTGCGTAAGAACCATAAATGCTTCCATTGAGATACGAGTTAAAAAGCATTTATAGTTCTTCCACACTTTCATGTCAGGATGTGTGATATGAGGCCACTTCCATACGACTTTTTTTCCTGAGTTATGCTGGAGTGACATTAGAATTGACATCGATTCACACATTGTTGATGTCGAGGTGCTCACCTAATCATAGATGCTTTCACTTACATCTCGACGTAAAGCATTCATGCTCAATACAAACATCCACATCAGCAATGTATGAATCGATGTCAATTTCAATATTCCTTTTTTATAATAGAAAAATCCAGGGTCTAAGAGTATTTAAGTCATTTTGTGGTCATCAGTTTGGAAAACACAGGGGTGCCTCAAATATTCATAGAAAATCGGAGGGGCATGGTCTAAATCACCCTAAATAATAGGATCTCTCTCTCTCTCTTTCTCTCTCTTCTTTCTTCTTCTTCGTCTTCTCTCTCTGTTTGTTGTTGTTGGTGGTGGTGGTGACGTCACGTACTTTTTCGAAGGCTGAGAAATTTGCAGATAGAACCTTCTCTTTATCAAAATTCGCAAAGAAGGGAATCTTTCTGATGTGAGAGAGAGAGAGAGAGTGATTGTTACTTTCTTTTATATGTTTTTCGTTGACCAGTCTTCCCTTCTTTGGAGGCCGTGAGACCCTATTTTTCCCGAAAAGAGTCTCTCCTCTCTCTTTCTGTCAAATTCTCAAAAATATTTAGAAATAGAAAGATAAAGAGAGAGAGAGAGACCAAGGGTTGCGTGTGTGGGAGAGAGATGTTGGTGGCGTTGGTGGGTGATGAAGGTGTAGCAGAAATGGAGAAAGATTTCGATTCCAAACTTCGTCTTCAGAACCCCAATCAGCAATCTGTACAGAGATCCAAGAGCTTCGCTTTCAGGGCCCCACAAGAGAACTTCTCCATTCGCGACTTCCAATTGGGCAAGATCTATGGCGTTGGTTCTTATTCCAAGGTTTCTCCTCTCTCTCATTAAGGTTTTAATGATCTAATTATGATCAAATGCTGCATTTATTTTAATTACTTAATTTTTGTTGATTATGTGAAAAATCCAATTGGAGCTGAAAACTATTATAAAATTGGTTTTGTGATGTGGGTTTGACTCAAAGGTGGGATCTTTGATGGTGGGAAGGGGATGAGTGGTTGTATTTGTGATGAATTAGGAACTGTTTTGTAAATGAGTTGATGAGGGCACTCAAACAAAAGCAATCCAGAGCTGTAATACTCTTAAACCCACATACGTATATGATCTTATAAATTGCAACAAATTGTTGGATATTCCACATTGAACAAAATAAAAAAAAAATTCCCCTTTAGTTGAGCTTCAATGGGTTTGTGAGAAATCCATTGGGCCTCTACCATATCCCGATTGATACTTAAATTACATCAGGATTGAGGATTGTTACTGGTAGTAAATCTAGAAATTACAACAGATTTTTTTTTTTCTAGTTATAATTTTGTAATTTGTGGTGGGGGTGGGGGATTGGAAAGAATTCAGATTTATAGTAATTTTTTTTTTGGTCAAGACTAGACATGATAGAAAATTTTAACTTATGACGATTAGATAGACTCTGATTAATGGGGCGTGTCTGTGGATGGCTTGTTTTCGTTCATATCAAGATCTTAGACTGAGGGTATTAATTTCATGCTTGTCTTGAATTGAACTATTTCTATGGAGGTGTGTAGCTGTCGCCGAGGAATCAAATTGTCATTTCATTTATAAAAGTAAAATGATGAGCGGAGGGAGAAGTGGTTTGCTGCAGTGATGCACATGGATGGGAAATAATAATAGAGTTTCAGTTCTTGTTAAAAGTCCAGGACTGAATTTTTGTTAGATCTTTAATATGTTTGGATGTTTGACTATTGGCAGTAGTTAAGAGACGTGGAGCATAGGTATTTACTTCTTGTCACTTTGTCTGCAGTTATTATTAATGTTTTCTTAATATAAATTTTTTTTTTCTAATCAGGTTATGAAGGCAAAGAAAAAGGACACAGGAAATGTGTATGCCTTGAAGATCATGGACAAAAAGTTCATCACCAAAGAAAACAAAACATCATATGTGAAGTTGGAGCGCGTTGTACTTGATCAGTTGGATCATCCCGGCATTGTCCGACTATTTTTCACATTTCAAGATTCCTTTTCTCTATGTAGGTATTTTTGGGTTTTGCCGTCGTCAACTCATCATATAGTTGTCATAGTGCACCATTGCCATAGTTTCACATAGAGGCCATGATTTTTTTACTTTGTCATGATTGCTTAGTTTATCCAACTGGGTTTGTTGTCTGACATTGTGGTTTTAATTCTTCTGTGAAGACATGGCACTCGAATCTTGTGAAGGTGGAGAACTTTTCGACCAAATAACCAGGGCAAGTAAACTTCAAATACTCAGTACATGGCTTCAGTTTTTCTTTTTTTCTTTTTGATTTCTAGCAATATAATGCCTGGAAAGTCAGTCTTTTAATATTATCCAACTTGTTCTTGTGGTTACAGAAAGGCCGTCTGTCAGAGGATGAAGCTCGCTTCTACACGGCAGAGGTCGCTGATGCTCTTGAATACATACACAGTGTTGGATTGATTCATCGGGATATTAAGGTACTTCTGACTATATTCACATTTTCTTTCCTTGAAACATTAAACTTTCTAACAGTTTTTCTAATATCAGCCAGAGAACTTGCTACTTACAGCAGAAGGGCATATTAAAATTGCTGATTTTGGTAGTGTAAAGCCTATCAAGGACAGTCGGATTACATTCCTTCCATCTTTATCATCAGGTAAGGTTATCATACAATTCTTAGGAAGCACATTGACTGAGATGGTTAAGTGATACCTTCTGTATATTTATTTTGATGTGCTATGCAGATGAAAAAGCTTGCACCTTTGTGGGAACAGCTGCATATGTCCCACCCGAAGTCCTTAATTCTTCTCCAGCCACTTTAGGGTAAGGGAAAATTTAGATAGCTGCTATTGGCACCTCAACTTTTACTTATTACACCCCAATTAAGAATAAAGAAAATAATTAAATGGTTGAGAATTAGTAAAAGTTGGGGTGCCAATAGAAGCACTCTCTCTGTTTTTTTCGCTAGATTTCTATTTTTTGGGTTTAAGATTTTATATGAGCCTAATTATAATTGTAAACAATTACAGGAATTTTTTGAATGAGTATTATAGTGTTTTGTAATGTTGAGATAATAATTTGAGTCAAACCTTTGTAATGTTTGAATGATATGTTTTAATCTTAATTGGGGCGATAAGTAATTTAAGAAATTGGTGTGTAATAAGTAAAAGTTGGGGTGCCAATAGCAACTCTCCAAATTTATTTGTCAAAATCGACATGTTTCAATGTGACAAACGGGACTAAACCCTAATTTTACCTATTTCCTCCATGTAATATTTGTTAGTCTATGTGTAGCTGATTGACAAAGTATTTCTTTTAGATGCCACTATTTGTATGATTGTATGCTTTTATATGTATTCCTTTTTTTTTCTTTTCATTAGGTATTGTCTTTTGTTGGTAACTCATGCACTTGTTTATATATATTGAAACAGAAATGACATTTGGGCATTGGGCTGCACTTTATATCAGATGCTTTCAGGAACTTCTCCTTTTAAAGATGCAAGCGAATGGCTTATTTTTCAAAGAATTATTGCGAGGGATCTCAGATTTCCAGATTACTTTTCAGAAGAAGCTAGAGACCTTATAGATAAGTTATTGGTAAGAAACAATTCACCTGCAGGTTACATTTAGCCTTGAATTATGTATTAGCTTGTTAACCCACATTTCTTTATTTTCATGAACTATTTTTACGCATCTCATCTTCTTTGTTTCCACTACGTACCCAATTGAAGCTTGACATTCTTTTTCGAAAGATTGTCATATTTGCATTACCTACGCAAAAAATCTTATTGGTCATGAATACCCTTGTCATTGTTGAGTGTATATTTTCCTCCACTCTTGGGTGTGTCATACCCCAGTTAAGCTCTGTGACCCTCTTATATTATAGTTCTCCCCTCTCCAACAGATTGATGTATGGGTCATAGGTTCGATTCTTTCCACCCTTATGGGTGAGGGGGAGTATTGGGTGTATATTTTCCTCCACTCTTGGGTGTGTCATACCCCAATTAAACCCTCTTATATTCATAGTTCTTCCCTTCTCCAACAGATCGATCTTTTGGAGTAGTTGGTTGATTAACAGTCATCCGCTACTTTAATATGTTGTTTAGAATGCTAACTTAATTGCAGTACTAAATTCTCAACTAATTCATTCACTAGCCTACTTATCAGCCTTGAGTTCTATTCTCTGTTGATACAAGTAATTCATCAAACATCAAGATATTGATAATCATTTATCAAAGTCTATGTCAAGCATAGCCAACTTAGATAATAAGTTGGCAAGACGTGTAGAGTGTTGTTCCCACGTCCTAGGTTCCGGGTAAAAAGGATTTTCCCTTCAAAATTGGCAGTCATACACCTGAAAATCGCATTTACCCTGGAAAACCATTTTCCTATCGATTTTGATGTAGACCAAGTTCTTTTTTAGCTACATAAATGTTTCCAACCTCATGACTTAATTATAATGATGATTCCTGCCGTTCCAATGACAAATGAGAAATTTCCATTTTTATTTAAATAATTCATGACTCTGAATTTTAATCTGTCATGCAATTCCAATTCAGGATACAGATCCCAGCAAAAGACCTGGCGCTGGGCTGGGTGGTTATGCCGCACTCAAGAAGCATCCCTTCTTTAAGGGAATCGACTGGAAGAATTTAAGATTGCTATCACCTCCTAAACTTGTTTTAGACCCCAATGTATGATTTTCTTGCTTCTTGAATTTTATTTTAAATTCAATTTTCCTTTATTGATTTCGAGGATTCTAGCAGTTCTTTACTGGGGCCCCAAAGTGATAATTTAATTTAAACTACACAAATTATTTTTCGTTTCAGACGAGCGAGGGTGATGACATTCAGGATTCTGGGTGGAATCTTTCACACATCGGTGATGGGTCGGTCGGATACAATGATGGGAATGGTGGTGCCACGTCTTCTTCTGAGACATATGGTCATATAACTAGGCTTGCTTCGATCGACTCTTTCGATTCTAGATGGTATTGACTGAACACCTATGTGCTTGACATTAATTCAATGCTTCCTTTTAGAAAATCACATAGAGAGGTCCACTGAAATTTAAGTTTCTTAGCTTGGAACTTTCTCAAGATTCTATTTGGTTATATGCTTCTTGTTCTTTCATAATTAGCTTCAACTTCTAAGAGAGCATAGTTAGTGAAAGTAGACCAGATATTTGGTGGATCAAAGTCATCCATCTTTCCCTGTAATTTTGTACATATCTTGATATACACAAAGATGGCAGAATGAGTGAATTTCTCTATGTTTGTAGGCTAACATGGGATGGGAGTGGTGTATTCTATAATTTTTTGTTTTTTACTCGTTTGTTAGCTGTGAATGTTGAATCTGTTTGTTGGTTGTATTTACAGGCAACAATTCCTGGATCCTGGGGAGTCTATTGTTATGATCTCAACTCTGAAGAAAATACAAAAACTAACAAACAAAAAGGTGCAACTTATCCTCACCGACAAACCCAAGTTGATTTGCGTGAACCCCGCAAAAATGATGCTTAAAGGGAAAATAATTTTGTCTGACAACCTCAACGATCTCAGCATACAAGTGTCAAGTTCTTCACATTTCAAGATTTGCATAGTATGCTCCTCCCTCCTTTTCTCTTATCCTACTTACGAATTTATTTCTCCTTTTGCTGAATTATATTTCTTGGAATATTTAGCCGAAGAAGGTAATATCATTTGAGGATGCAAAACAAAGAGCATTGCAATGGAAGAAGGCAATCGAAGGTCTTCAAAACCGGTGATACATTTCTATCGATTCTAAAACACATTCTTTGTATGGAGATCCTAATTGTTTGGATTCTCCGGAGAAATATTTATTTGAAGTAGCGATTTTCAAGGTTCACACCTACTTGTAACTCCCCATTCTCTTGTGCCTTGGAACCGAATGCGACAAAGAGAGCTTTGTGAGTGACTGCACATATGTGGGTATCATGTGAAGGTCTTATAGTGTGGGTTTGGGGGGTTATATCCATTACATGGTAATTTTTTTCATAGTATAAGTCTTCACAGATCATCTTAATGTTAAGTTTTGGTTGAATTTCTACACGGGTCTGCATTTTCGCATTACTGTGGTAATAAAATTTTCAGAAATTTTTAGGAGCACCATTAGATCTATACCATTGAATCCTAATGTCTGATATGTTCAACATTAGCACAGTTACAAGGAGTTGGATTGGAATCAGAAGATGTGTCTGACATAATATCTATAATAGCAAAAAGGGTCAACTTGATCGAAGATCCATCAAAGTATTGCCGTTATGGGGATGGCTATTCTGGACTGAAACTAGAGATCTCTCCACTAGAGTGGCCAATTTAGAGAGCCATTCACATAGTAGAAAAACCCTGCCACTCCAGTGAAGAGCTTTATGACCACTTGGCCTGTGTAGGGGATCAAGTTTTCATAATCCTAGACCTAGCCCAGTTAAAAGTTATAGTTCTTTTTGTGCTTTTTGAATTAGTCTGTTTCAGAAAAGCAAGATTTGAATCTATTTTAAGGTCAAAAGTTGCTGAACAAAGTTAAAAAAGTTGAGACCAACCTTGATTGGCCTGATTGTGGGATTCCAGAACAAGCCCATTATAGTGCAAGTGTTTCTTTTATAGATTCTTAAATTCCTTTCGATTTTCCTTTTCCATTTATATTCTTTCATTTTGAAAAAAAAAAAAAAAAAATTGGTAATATTTCAATGACTTGGTCATAAATGAATCTCCAAGTTGGTCTGATCTACTGTCCTATTTTTAATAATCGAACCAAAATGTCTGAATAATTGGATTCTGGTCATGGTTTTACAACTCGTTTTGACATCTCGTCTCGGACAAGTTTTCTGATATATTTGAGCCATCTCGTTCAAAAATGAGAAAAATGAACCGTGGTTTTAAATCTTGTCCTATACGTTTGACTTGTCTATCTGTCTCGTTGGTGGACGATACCAAGACGTATTGGATGAGATTTAAAACCATGATTCTGGTGTAAATGATTTTTAAGGCATAATCTCCTCGAAGTAACTGCATCCCAAGAATATGATCAAAAAGTGCCAAAGTCGGTCTTTTAGAATATGGAGTTTCAATTGACGAATGCATAATTGCATGGATAAGCCCACACTAACCCATCAATTTGGGATCCGGCTCCGAGTTTTCCTTGGGAAGTATCAGAAAGGAATTGGAATGTAATAATATCGATTCTTTTGTAAGAGAAGGTTCGATGTTGCATATTGTTAATCGTTGTCTCTAATCGTGATCTTGTTGTTCCAAATATATTTACTTCTTTTTTCACTTTTATTGTCAATTAGGAAAGAGTGGTAGATCGTCTTTTTCTTCTAGTTCAACTATGTATGAGTATCCATTAGAACTTATTGTATCAAACTTCTACTAATAACTTCTCTTGCCCACACACTCAAGAACAAAATGGTCTTGCCCTTGAAACTATGGTTGTCAACGGATACTTATCGATTCAAATACGGTAATATCCGAATTCAAATCTAAAATTTTTATCTGATATTCGAATTTGAATTCGAATCCGACAAATGTTCTAAAACTCTATTTGAATTCAAATCCAATTAGAATTCGAATTATTTGTATATATAAAAAACATAATTTTTCCTTATCCAACTGATTTTTTATTATTAAAAAAAAAACTTATTATATATTATACTATTTATATTATTGTATTTGTATAATAAATAAATCAAATAAAATAATATATTTTATATATTATTCGAATCGGATATTATCGGATTTGAAAGGTATCCGAATACGTATCCAATAAGGATTTAAATATATAAAACTATTCAAATTTGAATTCAACATCCAAAATTTTCAAATTCAAATTCTAATCGGATTCGAATTTTTGACTATCCATTAATACCCCTAGTTGAAACTAGTCTCACCTTAATGATTACAATTTTGATGAAGAATGAGACCCTATCTCTTGTTCCACCATGATAATCCCGTGAATATGGTTGGATGTAAATGGGTATTTTGCATCAAAACGATGGCCTCTCCCTCGACTGAACGTTCAAAATGCCTTTCTACATAGATAAAATATATTAGAATTTGATCTTACTTTCAATGTGCGTTTCGTATGATAAAATGCTTACCGTTGTTGAATTCAACTTAATCTAAAAAATAAAATTTCAAATTTTTTGGTAATTCTTCAAGATTAATTTATTTATTTATTTACTCGACTCTCAAGGCTAAAAACAAAAACATAAAAGGCAAGTTCATATCTTAAAGAGTCGTGCTGGACGGACCTCAATGAGGGACACATGAGGGACAACATGAAGTGGTCGTGCGCACATGTTCGTTGATGCGTTTTCTCCGAGATACAAGTAAATTTTATTTGACGAGATTGATTCTTCAATGAAGAGTGGAACCTAGTCTCTTATTCCACTGCGACATTCCTCAAAATGTTGTTGGATGTAAATGAGTATTTCACATCAAATAGAAGGTTTTGATGGTACTGTCGACCGTTACAAAGTGTTCTTTTGTCGGAATTTGGCCAATTGTTGTGATATGGCTTTTGGATAGTGTAAATCCAATATCAACTAGAAAAAAACTCAAACAATGTCCGACGTGTTTGTTTCAAACCCTAGAAAGATTTACGACGTTGCTTCATATCAAAACTTTATCTTCTAAAATGCTATCTAGAAAAGTATTTTGAGCGAATCGTGATAATCTAACTACCCCACGTTGCACACTCAATCGACTCTCTTGACGTGACAAGTTCGAGAATCATATATCTATACGCCTCAGGATACACAATTGCACTTCCCCAAAAAAAGTTTATCTCGAGGGAACTGTGTATTTTGAGACGTATAGATCTTTTACGATTCTAGAAACTTGTCATGTTAGGAGAGTCAATTGAGTGTGTCACGTGGGGTAGTCCAATTATCACGATTCATTTTGAACGTCTAATTGATGGAGAGACTATTCTTTTAAAATGGAGTCACGATAATTTGAGTTAGGTACGTGGCATACTCAATCGACTTATGTGACGTGACAAGCTCGAAAATTGTAGATCTACTCTCCTCGAGACATAAAATTGCACTTTTTATTGGGATCATAATAATGCATCCCGAGGAGAGCACATCGATGATTCTCCAGCCAATCATGTCAAATAAGTCGAATGAGTTGCCACGTGCCTAAGTCAGATTATCAACAAAATGACAATAAATAAAAAAGCTGACACGTGGAAAGAAGAGACAGAATGAATAACTAAGTAGGTAACTATGGTGCTCCTGTACGCGTGTCACTAAATAAGACAAGTGGGGTCAGGGACACGTAACCATCTTTAAATACATCTTTCCTTCCAAAATCTTCCCGCGTAATCTCATCAAACCTTTCTTTCTTCTGTAACTCTGTTCCTCTCCCCTGCGCACGTTAGACTAGAACACAATCCCTCTGAAAATGGCTTCGTCTTCAAGGGTAAATCTGTGCGGAAAACCTATCGAACCCTTAAAAATCTGCATAATTGGTGCTGGAGGATTCATCGGATCTCACCTCTGCGAGAAATTGATGGTGGATACACCTCACAAGGTCTGTGCCATCGATCTCTACAAAGATAAGATCAAGCATCTCTTTGAACCAGAAACCCTAATTTATGCCGATAGGATCGAGTTCCACAAAATGAACATCAGATACGATCCCAAGCTCGAAGAACTCATCAAGATCGCAGATCTGGTCTTTAATTCATTCTTGATTCTCTTTAATTGAATTTGTAAATTTAGATCTTGTTAATTCATTATGTTTTGTTGCAGACGATTAATCTTGCATCGAATTGTACTCCAGCTGATTATAATAGTCGTCCTATTGAGACGATTTACAGCAATTTCCTTGATGCACTTCTGGTGGTAGGTTTTTTAGGTCAATCAAGTAGAATAGGGTTTAGGGTTTGGGATTTTCTTCTTTAATTGTTAGTTTTTGTTCTTGAATTTGAATTTTGATGATTTATTTCTTCAGGTTAAGAGCTGCTCGGATTATGCCAAACGACTCATTCACTTCTCTTCTTGTGAAGTTTATGGGAAAACTATCGAAAGCTTTCTTCCCAAGGATCACCCTCTGCGCCAGGTAATGCTTCTGTTGTTGTTGTTTTTTCTTTTCTATTTTTTAAACGTTATTTAGTGGATTTTAGACCTGAAATCTTACTATGTATGCGTGTTTTTAAGAAAATTAATATCTGTTGTGTGTTAATTTTGGATTGTGGGATCATAGTTTTAAATCTCATCCGAGACTAAGATTACTCGCCCGAGTCATCTCGGTATCATTCAACGAGACTCCAATTTCACATCATCTTGCGAGATAAACAAGATGACTCGGACGATATTTTAAAAATCCCAGTTGAGTCAGTAAAACTCGGCTGAGCATTTGGGATTTTGTATATTTGGTTAAATAATTAATCTTTGGAATTTAAATATTTATTAAATAAAACATGATTTCATGACTAGACATCATCTAATATACCTTATTTTCTAAAAGTATTCATGATTATTTTCATATAAATATTTATGAAGAAATCATTATAAATCGAGTTAAATGGTTTATCTCATCCAAGATGAGTTGACTCGTATGAGACAACTCCGATGAGTCAACTCGGTCTCGTCCATGGAAGAGATGAGATGTCAAACCAAGTTTTGAAACCGTGTGTGGGATTTGGCCTTACATCTAATCAAGAAATGGTTTTTTGATGTTTGGTAGCAGTCATGACTCATTGCATGAATAATTCAGTGATTGTAGGGCTGAAAATTGGTCGGTTTGGCATGCTAAATGGTAATTTGGTTCCTGATATTAGATCCATTTATTATCTCATTATTTATCTGAATTTATTATTAGAATTCTGCAACTTGTGTAACAATATTATTGTTAATATAGTGATTGTGATTAAAAAAGAAAAAAAAAATTTGGTTATCCTGATATGAGGCGTTTTCTTGTACCCTTTTATGGGAGTTGTTGATATCAATTAGGTTTAATCATTACATTATAGGAACACTAGCAAGCAATGCTATAGAGAAGTTGAACACATTAGACCCCCAAAAAATTTTAGAAGAAATAAAATTTTAAATCAATTACTACCTCAAAAAAAAAAAAAAAAAACACATTTTGATTTCCTTCATTTATGCAGAATTGAATTTTTAAACACCTATGAGGGCTTGTTTGCTAGCATTACTCCCTTAAATTAATTTTTGATGTATATAGCGCCAAGTGCTACGTTGGTGATCTTCTTGGCACAAGGGAAGCACTTTTGCAATAGAAGTGATGAGTTAATTGAGATGTGAATGCATCATTCACATATGCATGTGCTTTTTGGCTTGATATGATATAGCCAAGCATTCGAATTATTCATTATCTCTCCCCCCATTCATACAGCATAAGAAATGTTAAAAATGGTTTCATTAAGAATAACTAACTGAGAATACAACTTTCGTTGGGGAAGGGCTTACACACATGGTTTGGTGTGGCTTCTGTTTTATTAACTCTAAAGGATTTGTGTGAATTACATTCATCTGTTAGTGTCACTGTCGACCACTAATCCATTGCAATTATGCCAATCAGAATATTGGATATTTAGATATTTACATGTTTTGTTTTGGAATGGGTGGATCTCATAGACTCTACACAAGGCTGTGTTAAGGCAGACAACCTTGCAAATCATGTCGTGGTAGTGCTGGACTTGTGCATTGAACTTCAAGCTATAATTGTTGTGCCGTTTCTCATGGACAGAGATTTCAAACCTAGAGATAGAAGTTGGCTTAACGGCTTGGCATTTTCAAATTTGCTACAACTTTATATTTATTAATTATGAGCTCCATGTCAGTGGTATGTGCTCTAATGAAACAGGATCCAAACTGCTATGTCCTTAAAGAAGATGTCTCCCCTTTCATTCTTGGGCCTATTCAGAAACAGAGGTGGACATACGCATGTGCAAAGCAACTCCTTGAGAGGGCTATATATGGTGGGAGACATATTCATTGAGCTTGCTAAAAAATTCTAAAACATCATTCTTTCATGTAATAGTCCCCTGAAACTTTGTTAATTACTGACCGATTACAGCAGAATCTTTGGAAAATGGCCTTGAGTTCACCATCGTGAGACCTTTCAACTTGATTGGCCCCAGGATGGATTACATCCCTGGCATTGATGGACCAAGTGACGGTATTCCTAGGGTGCTGGCTTGCTTCAGTAATGTTCGTTAAATTTCTCTCATTGCTTCAAGTTTTTTAAAGGGTATTTTAGAAACACCCCCCCTGTAAAATTGGTGATATTAGGTTTATCCCCTTGAAAAATGCAAGATTAGACTTACTCCCTTGACCGTAAGTCAACGTTGCCTTTTCTTAAGAGTTGTGATTTTCTGACTCCCCCCTCTGACATACTCCCCTTATACTCTCCAAACGTGGCATGTGCATAGAACCATAGATTTTTTTTCCTTGGGATACACAACTGCACATATTTACGGGGATGTGCAGTCATGTATCCCGAGGAAAAAATCCATGGCCACATCAGGAAAGTAGAAGGGAGTATGTCAGAGTGGGAGTCTGTTCATCATTATTCTTTTCTGAATGATTTAACAGTGAAATTTTGATTTTTTTTTTTTCAAAATGCTATTTAAATACTTAAATTACTAAATCAAAATTTCACTGTTAAATCATCAAGAAAAAACAAACGTTGACATACAATCAAGGGGGATAAACCAATACCACCAATTTTACTGGGGTTGTTTCTAAAATAACCTTTTTAAATTTTTTTTGTTTCTGAATAATCATCCCCCAACCCCCTTACATCAGAATCTCCTACGTGGTGAGCCACTCAAACTTGTGGATGGTGGTCAGTCTCAGAGAACCTTTATCTATATCGACGATGCTATTGAAGCTGTGCTGTTGATGATTGTATGTAAACAACCCTGTCTTTCTTTAATATTTTTTTTTTTTTTGTACATTGTTTATATTTTGTAAAGCAAAGCAACTGATAACTATTAATTTCTTAGGAAAATCCAGACAGAGCGAGTGGTCACATTTTCAATGTGGGCAACCCTGATAATGAAGTTACAATAAAACAATTTGCGGAAATGATGATAGAAGTACATGAACAAGCAATCCCTTATTCATATTGTTTTTTTTTTTTTGTTTTGTTTTTATATTTCGTATATGTAGCTTAGCTTAAATTCTTGATATGAAATATGTATTTCCTTCTTGTGTGCTCTAGGTGTACTCAAAGGTAAGCGGGGAACCAGCTTTGGAGGTACCTACGATTGATGTGAGCTCTAAAGATTTTTATGGTGAAGGTTACGATGATTGTGACAGGCGAGTTCCCAGCATAAGCATAATCAAGAGACAACTTGGTATTATTTCCTTGTTATCTCACTCATTGATATTCACCCAATTTATAGGGTTTAAAGGACATTAATGTGACCAATATTATGGATGTTGAATGCAGAGTGGAATCCGAAGACATCACTCCGGGACCTGTTGGAGTCGACCCTTACACATCAACACAGGAAATATGCAGAAGCTATCAAGCAAGCCATTGCAAACCCAATTGCAGCTAAGGGGGTGGAGTGAGTCCAATTCTTTTCAAGCCATACATATATTGAAGTGCTTCACATTGAAGACTATTATGTTTGGGGCATAACATGCAGAAGCCTCTTGTTTCTTAAAGAGTTTGCTCTGCCTCTCATTTTGTAGGTATGTGTTGAATTTTTTTTGTACATAATGTTGTATACGGATCTCAAGTTTGGTTGCGCTTATAGAATTGTACACTAAACATTCATCATATCTTGACTTTACATAATAAGAAGAGTTTCATGAGTTGGTAGCCAACGTAATAGTCCATCACCCCTTAACATAGAATTATAATCAAACATTTTACTCCGCTCATGCTAAGATGCTTCTTAGAAGCAATTGTGTTACAGGGGAATCTGATTGTAGTGGAAATTGGCAAGGGTTGGTTTGAGTGCCCTTCCGAAATAATGATTGGCTTTGGACATAACGAGTCGCAATAGGTACCCATTTAACTAGAACGAACGAAAACCGATTGGATGGTTTGGGGTCCATTTTTATTGGAATTGATTCGAGTAGGGTCTCTTGGAACCAAACTGATTGAGAACAAAAACTGATAGGAAACAATAACACCTGAGAACCAGAACTGTCTAAAGAGAATTTTTTGATGGCTCTAATTTTGGTTCCATTTATTTGAGAACCAGAAACAAAATTGGAATCGAGAAGAATTAATGGTTTTGATTCCTATAGGAAGCTAATCAGAACCGATCCATTAACACCCATAACTCTTATCAAACTCATTCATAACAAATGGTTGCTGAGTGGGTTCATTTTTTCTCGCTAACCTGTTACCAATTGGGGTGCATTTATAGTGAGGGCAACAAGTGCTAATCATGTCTCCAATCATTCTTGCTTTTCCTCATTGTTTTATAAAAGAGTTGTGAAAAATGACGCGCTCTCACTTACACGATTTGTACATGATTGACGTGACAAGTGCACATAACCATAGATCTTTTTGTCAAGACACAAAAGGAAAAGATCAACGGTTCTGTGCACTTGCCATATCAACCACATAGAGATCGCAATGTGTCAGCGCCTCATTTTATCATTTGTACTATTTTCACACGTGTCCATGTCTCAAACATGACTACCTAGGCCTCAATCAATAGGGCCCACAAAACTCATGAAATTCCATCAATCTCTTGTTAGATATATCAACACTATAAATACAAATATGAGGGTATTAAAGTCATTAGAACCGAACAAGTGCCACAAGAATATTTGAGTGGAGCAAAAACTCTAAAAAGACAGATTAACCATCTTTTCTTTCATCTAATCCATCGAGTAAAATAAGAACAGCCCCTACATTCGAAATCCCTTTTCTACTATTAGCAAGAACTTGTTTCAGTTGCATATCGAAAGAGATTCAGTTGCTTCGATGATGTATAGAAAATGAATCGATAACAATATTAGATGGAACATCGAAGATGGATGAAAGACAAACAAAACATAGAAGATTGAAAGAAAGAAGACACATAAGAACCCATCTAGGATGTTAAGGACGATGTTCCCCATGCAACCATCATGGCCCGTACTAAATGATGAGCTCGTGAACGATTATGAAGTTAATGGCACATAATCATAGACAAGTATTATTAACCCCATGATCATTAGTAATTGCCCATGATCAGAGACAATATTCCAAATCAATTCTATGATCAATGATTAATGAACGTGTAACGGTCGTAAGCAACGTTTATAGATAGCTGCAACATCATAATCAAAGGTATGCAAACTAAATCCCAAAACTCTTATATAATATGTTATAATTTATAAATTGATTGTCAAAGCTTCGTCTACAACGCCATTCCACGTAAGCTTGGGATCTTTACACAGTAAGGTTCGAATCAAGAAAAAGTACCTCATTGTATCATAAGGGGGTGAGAAACTGAGAATTGAACAATCCAACCGTAATGGATATGAAATCATGTTGAACAATCCAATTGTCGAATAAATTATGAGTCGTGATAATCATAGAACCGTAGATCATTGGCCTTGGTAAACAGAAGAAAAAGATTTTTGGTTCTGTGTATACCGAGGAGGCAAATGATCTACGTTTCTATGATGAGGGCATATGTCAAAAAATTATTATTAATAAATTATCTGTCACCGTCGTAACGATGTAATCTAGAGCTGACCTGAAGTTAAAAATTTTGGATTCATCAATCAAATCATCCAATAAAATCATTATTGTTAATTTAAATTTATTCAATCATTAATGTTAAATTGACTTAGCATTTGGCGGCATTATAGGTATCAAATCTAATACTGAAATCGACGGTGGTCATTGATTCAAACAAAACCCAAGCTGGGGAACACAATAGTTTACATGAGGACAAATATGTGGGCGTGGCCCATAATTACTGATTTCTGTGTTTAACGGTGTGATTGATTCAAACAAAACACCATGGTTTTAAGACTCGGTTTTGCGTCTTGCCTTGTCTCGTCCAGGTTTGATACCGAGTCATCTCGAACAAATTTTCTAATATTTTTGAGACGTCTCGTTCTAAAAATCAAAAAAATTGAACGTGGATCCTAAATCTCAGTCAAAAAAGTGACTTTGTGAGTTGGTCTCGTTCAGCTCTGATACCGAGTTAACTTGGACGATACATCTCGGTCTCGGACGAGTTTTAAAATCATGATGGTTGCTGATAAATCTGTGTTCTAGGAAGTTGTTTTGAGTATCACTAGTGATGGGCTTCAAGCCCAAATATGTGGGCAAAATAAAAAAACCAAATCCAACGGCTAGAAATCACCAATCAAACTGTTTTCTTGTGGATAATACAACAAAGGATGCATCAAACGTTGTTGTAAAGTGGTCCCAACTCCCAATAGGATGTCTAGCAAGATTGACTGGATAAGATATTTATATTATTTAATTCAAAATAGTTTGAAAATTTTCAGACTTTTTCAATATCTAACGAGATTTGCTGAGTCTTCATCAAACGTACGCATGATGTGAGAGCAAAAATATTGATCTCTAGTTTGCTTAGAGATTCGCCACGTAGAAATGGTAAGGATTTTGTTTATAATCTCAGTCGTTCGTTTGATGAAGATTGTCAAACGATTGTTGTTTTTTTTTTATTTTTTTTGCCTTTTGAAATCCTGTGGATTTCCAATTCCAACCCACGGCAGGTTTTGACACAAAACCATGGGCAGTTTTTCGGGTTAGCCAGCACAAATAACTTCCCTTCACCACCAATCCATCGGTCCACATCTCTCTCTCTCTCTCTCTGTTTTTTGGAGTTTTAGCTGGAGTTTTAGAATGGGTTTCTTTCTGTGAAGATTTTAGATTTCTATAAGAAGAGATAAAAGCTGCAGAAGCAGTATTTGATCCAGAACTGTTACTGGTACATTTCTTTTATCTTAAATTGGATATTAATCTTGATTACTATTGTTTTAGTTGTTTTGGGGTTGTTTTGTTTCTGGGTTTGTTTAATTATAGTGTTTATTACACCCAATAAAAAAAAAAAAAATCAAAGATAAATATTGGGTCATGTTCTGTCTCTGTATATCTTTAATTGGTGTGAAAAAAGGGAAAAAAAAATCATAGAGAGTTTATTACACCCAATAAAGAAAAAAAAAACAAAGATAAATATTGGGTCATGTTCTGTCTCTGTATATCTTTAATTGGTGTGAAAAAAGGGGGAAAAAAAATCATAGAGAAAGAGTGGGTTCTTCTCTCTCTCTCTCTCTCTCTAATGGGTGTAATAGAGGGAAAAATTAAAGAGAAACACTGGGTTCATGCTCTCTCTCTCTCATAAATTTTTACTATTCATTACTACAGTAAATAAGAATTTGTAGATAAAAACCTTTTTAGAGGTTGGGTCTCGGAGTTTCTCTCATTTGTCTTTTTATTAGAAGAAAATCTCTGTCTCTGTCTCTCTCTCTCTCTCTCTGTCTCTCTGTTTTATATGGTTCACCACCACAGTAAACAAGAACTTGTAAAAATAAGACCTTTGCAGATTTGGGTCTCTCTCTCTCTCTCTCATACGTTTTCTCCTACATTAATCATGTCTATGTAGATAGACTTTGTCCCTCTTTGTTTAACATTTGTTTTCACCTCTACATTAAACAAGAATTTAGAGGTGAAGAATACTTTATAGAATTGGGTCTTATAGTTTATCCCATTTTTCTTTGTAGAAGAAGAAATTTTGTTAATAATGGACACCAATGGTATGCAAGGAGGAGTGCTTCCTAGCATGACTTCAGGAATTCTTGGTCTAGAGATGCCTCTTCACCCCCACCACCCCAATCCCCACCACTCACCATACCCACACAATCCCAATCACCACCACCACCAAATGGTCTCCTTTGCCGCCCAGGGCGCCGAACATCCCGCCCAATCTCAACAATCCATTAAACAAAATTCCTATCCTTACCCCACCAAAGGCAAGCAACAACAATTAGGACTAAGCGATGAAGATGAGCATGGCTTCACGACCGAAGACGGTGGAGATGGGAGGAAGCGAGTATCACCTTGGCAAAGAGTGAAATGGACAGATAACATGGTTAAGCTTCTAATTATGGTTGTCTTCTATATTGGAGACGACATTGTCCCCGAAGCAAATGATCCATCTAGTACCACCAAGAAGAAATCAGGTGGTGGTGGGCTATTGCAAAAGAAAGGGAAATGGAAATCAGTTTCACAGCGATGATGGAAAAAGGTTTCTATGTGTCTCCTCAACAATGTGAAGACAAATTCAATGATCTTAACAAGAGGTATAAGAGGGTTAACGATATACTCGGAAAGGGAACAGCTTGTCGAGTAGTGGAGAATCAGAGTTTGCTTGATTCAATGGATCATCTTCCACCTAAAATGAAGGAGGAAGCAAGAAAGCTACTCAATTCTAAGCATTATTCTTTAGAGAGATGTGTGCTTATCATAATAGTGGTGGTGGTGTTACAAATGCCCATCAATCAGAGATGGCAGTGGAGTCCTCTCACCATCAACAACAGCAGAGTTGCTTTCATTCATCCGAAAGTGCTACGATTATTGCTAATTCGAAGAGAAGGGTAGAGACAGATGCGTTAAAGATGGTGAAAATAGGAAGTCACGAAGAACTAGATGAGGATGGTGAAGATGATGATGATGATGTTGATGACGATGTAGACGATGATGAAGAAGAAGATTATGAGGATGATGAGGAAATTCAAGATGTTGGTGGGAAGGATTCTAATGAGCCTAGTGGAGGACATGAGGATGACGATGATGAAGATAAATTTTCATCAAAGAAAAGGCGAAGAACAGGTATGTCTTTGATATCGCCATCGATACAACAATTAAGTAGTGAATTGGTGAATGTGCTTCAAGATGGGACAAAGAGTCCTTGGGAGCAAAGGAAATGGATGAGAAACCAATCAATTCAATTGGAGGAACAACGGGTTAGCTACCAATGCCAAGCGTTCAAGCTTGAGAAGCGACGATTTAATTGGGTTAAGTTTAGTGGGAAGAAAGAGAGGGAGATGGAGAGGATGAAATTGAATAATGAACGAATGAGGCTCGAAAATGAGAGGATGGTTCTTCTTATTCGGCAAAAAGAACTCGAATTGCTTGATCTACATCAACAAAATCATTCCTCCATCAAAAGGCCTGACCCATCTTCCATTACTGGATGAATTGTATAAAGAGAAAATTAGTTTGATGGATGGATGTATTGGTTTTTTCCCTGTTTTTCTAATTTTTGTTTAATATGTTTTGTAGTTGTGTATCTTTATGTATGATAAGTTTCTCTCTTTCAGTTGATTCTTGTCTCCTGTATGGTTTTCTGTTCTTTGGGTGGTCTTTCAATCCTTTAATAGACATTAAAGATAGGCTAAGATTGGTCCCAAGTTTAAGCAGATATATCTGTCTCCTCTCAAAGTTAGATGAGGAGAAATGCACACAAATAAGGTTTGTAATAGTCCATGTGAATTACATTTAAGGCCACCCAACAGTAGGGCGAATTTGATCATCGTCACGAAATTTCATTTTAATCCATTCTAACATAGTTTACTTTACTAAAAACAATGTTGAATCCGAATGACTGGTAGATTTAGCCGTTCTGTTTAAGCATTTCGTGCCTATGCAAAATAGGTAGACAAGAAATCAATGAGACAGCCCCAGGATAACAGCCCAGTAAGCGAAGGGTTTTGTTAACATGTACCCTCAAGGCACACGTTATAGTGCATTAAATGCACCATGGGAGGGAGTTGATTTTTCTACCAAAACTACCCCAAGAAAAATTTCTTATCAAGAAGAGTCATGATAAAATGGCACGCTTACACTTATGAGGTTGATGGGGGTAAGTATGCAGAACCATAGATCTTTTTCCTTGGGATATCCAATGAAAAAGATCTATGGTTTTGTGCATTTGACACGTCAACCGTGTACAAGTCATGTATGTGTCATCACATCATTTTATCATTAGTCTATCAAAATATCTTCAAATGTATATTTTCAAGGTTTATTTAATGCATTTTAACATGTGTCCTTTTAAGTATATATATATAGTAAAACAAAAAATAGTAAGAAAAACCAGTATTACTCTCATGTATTATCGCCTAAGTGGGGTGATTGTATAGTACATGTGTTAGGTCGCCCTCAGGAAAGTGAGTGCGACTATACGCGTGTTATATAATCTATGATTTTTCAACGGAGATATAAAGGTGGTGGGTGTTCCTTGAGGACCAATTCATTAAATTAGATTTGACTTCAAAAAATCGAAGGGAGACACTCTTACATGAGGAGAGGAAAGACTTAAAAGCAATGTGAACTACATTTATTAGGAGAAAGACTGCAATAAATGCAATTAATATCGTTTCACAAAAATGGGATAGTACACTACATCTTCAACTAGCTTAACATATCAAGGGAAAGCCTAAATATATGTAGAAATGTGTATGGTGAACCATCCAAGTTGTAGAGTAGTGTTTCAACGACCAATCTTTGCTATTCAGGATTGTGAGATTTGAGTATCTCTACTAACAATTTTTTCTGATACATTTGTTTGTTGAAGTAGGGGCAGAGTATCTGCAAGAATTAATCTCACTTCTAAAGAGGGGCGTTGGGGCACGTCACAAACAAAACAAAAAAAAAAAGAATAAAAGATCCTCGTGCAAGGATTTTTTCTAAATAATTCATAAGTTTTCGACAGTAACTTGGCAGGACATTTAGTAAACTTATTCTTCCTAAATGGTCTTGGACCTCATCTCCCACATTTCTCTCGATTGAATGTGTTAACTGTTCAAATTCATTGTTTTCATCCAAAAATTAGATTTTTGACATCTCAATCGAATTTGGAGACTCCATAACGTTGGAAAGGATTTAAGAAAGAAGAAGTCATTTTCAAATATTTTGAAGATGTATGTAAAATATTAAGAGTTTTTTTTCACTTTTTTCTTTGTTTTTGGATGACAATCGATCAAGAATAATTCTTTTGAATTGAAATCATTTAAACAAGTCATTATGCCAAGTTTTTAGACGATCTTTCCATATATTTTAGTCAAAAAAACTCGAAAATTGAAAATAGGTGGGTCTTACTAGTGTAAAGTTCGACAATAATAAAAAGTGGTGAACTCAACAATCAATAAAAAACAGTGAGTTCGCCAATAATGAAGGACCATTAAGAAAGAAAAAGTGTACAAAATGTCCTATCAAGCTACCACGCAAAAGTTAGGAACTATTTAGAAAGAACCCCTTCCACGAGAGTCCATAAAGTAATTTTCCAAAAATACAAAAGTGTATGTAACGAAGAAGGACAATGGTAACAATGAGCCTAATCGAGGTGTTGTGATATGGAAAGTTGAAACCTTTTTCAGATGGAATTTGCAGGCAACAAGCAAACAATGGTAACAATGAGCCTAATCAAGGTGTTGTGATATGGAAAGATGAAACCCTTTTCAGATGGAATTTGCAGGCAACAAGCAAGGAATCTTCGATAGATTGAAATCAAAACTGGCAATGTGGATCTTCAAAGGTTTATACTTCGGTCTAAATCCCAATAATTAAAGAAAAAAACCTTTCAAGTCTGAAAATTTAATCCTTTTTACATTAGCTAGACCATAGTTAGCAATTCGCCAAATGGAAAAAATCTGTTACGGGATTAACTCGAGTAGGATTTGGAATACATATTCAACAGTTCTTTTTAAAAATTTCAATAAAATCAAATAAAATATATTATGAGAATAGTTTATATGTAATTCAGGTTCAACACTCTAAATAAAATTCCAAAAATTCAAATAAATATGTGAACACATGAAATAAATAAATGACTCCAAACTACTAACCAAACTACAACCTAAGAAAACTTGGAACACTCTTACACATGTAAGTCAAATAAGTCTAAAACCAAGGAAAAAAAGGTAAAATTTTTCCAAGAGCTAATACACTACTAACACAACTTTATAAATACATAGCAAGGACTCACCTAAATGAGATTTTCCATCAAAACTCCTTTCTAAAATTGTAGAGAGGAGAGAGAAGAGACATATAAAAGGAGAAGAAATTGATCTGATGGTTGTAACCTTAGATGATAGATAATAATCAGCAATCAGTGAAACCGTAAAGTGCGCCAGAAGAATAAAGAGAGTATTATCTTCCGACATAGAAAGAAAATTTTAAAAATTAAGACTGTTTAATTCAGAAAACGTATAAATTTTGAATTATTCGCAAAAAGTCATTTTTTAAAACCAGTTCTTATACTATTTGAGAAAAAAATTCATATAAATTATTTGAATAATTACCAACTACATGTAAGCTACACACACACACACAATCGATGCGCATTTAAATGAAATAGGCAGGATGGATATGCTTCGATGACTGCAACAAAGTATATATGAAGTATTTGAAGGGTAATAACTCCCTTAGTGCATCCTTAATTAATACATGCTTACTCACAAGCTCATTCTCTTGAACCTAGTGATTTATTAGTAAGTTGTGCATGGCTACAAAGATCAACTCATCAACCCATCTCTAACGAAAAAAAGAAAAAGAGGGGTCGAAAATGGTTTAATCTTCAAGTTCGATAATCTTCACCACAGAAGCATCGCCTACTTTCTGACAAACAACAACACGATCGTGCGACTTAATTACCCCAAAGGCCTTGCCATGATCTAGTGCAACCTTCAAAACCGACTCATTTGTGGCACTTGTAGACTCAGCCTGCATGATCAGTAGGTGAAACACCGTATTACAAAACAACAAAAAAATGAACTATAATTGGTACACATTGAAGAACACCATATGACCATTCACTACTACTCTAAAACATTTTGGTTAACATGATGACGTGCAAGTGGGATTAAATTGGTATTTATACACCATTCAGTGGTCCAAGGAAGCAAACTTCAAAATCAAAAAGCAACTCAATTGAAACCGATTGTAACTAACTGATACATAGAAAATTATGTACTGCTCATTGATTTTGCCTGAGCAAAAGCATGAGGTAGATCAGCTGGTTAGGATAATCTAATTGGATGAATCATGACACCACAAAAACCAGTTCGATCCCATTGAATGATGGAATCCAACCCTTTCTATGTGTGCCAATAGTGCAGCGGGAAGGAAGGACAATTTTACATTTCAACACCAGAATTACTCTTAAGAGAACACTTAATCACTCTATGAAACATAAATCTAGAACATTAAATCGACCTCTAACAAGATGAAACAACCATGTTATGACTGCAAAACACCCTCTTAATTTAAAATTGATATATCTCAGTGAGTTTAGATAACTTGTACAGGATAGGGGTCACATGGGCGACTTATATACCTTTACTTATGAGGGCACATTGTGATTAAAAAAATTTGTTTAATTATTTTAAATTGAAAATCTGAATTATGCTAAAGAGCTCATATAGAAGAAAGGTACTGAATATGGAAGGAAAAAAATACTTACTGGATGTCGAGGATCAGCAAGCATGGGAAAAAGACCTCTGACTATAAGTGATTGCCTTGCCTGCCCATTTCACATCAAAAGGTACACATAGTTTCATTAGCTCCAATTTCAAGTGGATACAAGAGGGCATAAAAAGAAGAAAGTGTGATAATTTGAGTGAGAAAAGAAAATGCTTTTTATGTGATATAAATGTTTTGGAACATTAATAAAGGGCATTAACATACCAACCACATTAAACGAGATTTACTTCTGTGGTTCATACTTATTTGTATGAACCATGTAAAATTTATATTTCATCAACATATGATCTAAAACCCAACAAAGCAAATTTCTGGCGAACAAATTATAGGAATTAGACTCAGTGGCATACCTCAAAAGCTCCAGTAAAATTCCATCGGAGTTGATTAGTTTTGAGCCGAGGGATAACAACTGATAGCACAGGCATCGTTGGCCTATATTTCGCAATCAATCTGCATTTATACAAAATATTTAGGGGTCCCATTTATCTAAGGTGGAAGAATGCACATCAAAAAATTGTATTAAAAGAAGCACAACAAACACATCATCAAATTTACCTTGCAGCCCTTCCTGATGAAGTGAAGACAATAATAACAGATGCCTTCACCTTGATTGCAGCACGAACCTAGACAAAAGATCATAATAAAAACCCATAATTATAAGTATTTTTTTTATTATAATAAAGAACGATTTCACAAAAGGGGTAACTCAACCTATTGATACAATGAGAGAAAAAATTAAATGGGAACTCCCAAAAGAGAATACCGCAGAGGAAGCAATAGACTCCAAATGGCTCATTGGTTCTGCAACACATTTCACAGTCTTCTTGAAATACAGATCGTGGTTGAAAACCTTCTCTGCCTGGAAATAGTGCATTTCAAGTAAATGGCAAATGATCCATGTTAAATGTGAGCTCATACGGTAGATATATAATTCCAAAAAAGTTGTAAAAAGATGATAGGGAACACAGAGAAGTAAAACAATTGTCATTCGGACATTTTATGTAATTTTTTTATAAGAGTAATTTGAACGGAAACCCAGCAAAGAAAGATAAACAAGGAGGTCATATACAAGGAAAAAAACAAGAAAAAATGAAGAAAACACAACTAAATATACCTACTAAAGAACGGCCACATATCACCCCTATGGACAGCTCCCACCCAATGGTCGTCAATCAGATTTGGGAATAAGCCGTCATGGGCCAATTTTGAAAAAAATGGGGGGAAAAAAACAACTACGATTAGGGCTGTGTAATTGTTCCTATTAAGTCATGTTCTCATATTAAATCATCAAATTTCATATTAAACTAAATTACAAATCACCAAAAACCCCATACTAATATAATCAATGCATCCACAAAAAGTAACCTCAAGTCCACAGCACATTCAAGGTTTATATTGTTCAAAATCTAAAAAGATAACAATCATGAATCCAAGCTATGATTCATCAACAGATCAAAATCATCAAATTCAATGTCAACCTTGCTCTTTCTCTGACATTTCATTGGTAAAGCTGAAATAAATCTTTTTCATTTTTCCTAATTTAATCACACAGTTTGCAAAATCCACGACTTAGTGAAAAAGTCGTGATTAAACCGGTGAAGTAAAAAAGTCACAATTTAATCACAACTTCTTCAATAAGTCGCCGAATTTGGTGACTGATCAGATGGAGGGTCTACATGCACCATGTCAGCATTCCATATTTCTGTGTGTCAGGCGAAACCTGAATTAACATGGAACGGTATCTGCAATGACAGCATGGCTACAATGTTTCAGGCATCTGTTCCCCATGTGCATCCGCAGAATGCAGTCCACTAGACATTTCAGAAAAAGCTGAGTCTATTTAGAAGCGTGTATCTAAAGAATAAGATACGGTCTATGTAATTTGGAGTTTGGGACATGTGTTCATGTGTCATTGTTGGACATAGGACACAGAGTCGAAAACAACCACCATTGAAGTTCTTTTAAAAACAAAAAAGGTGATCCACACACATTTAAAATATTCAAGACATTCCAAATACAGAAATATACCTAAAATATGGAAAGTTTAAACAAATATGTAAATTAGTACTGAACACAAAACACTTGATGATGGATGAATGGAGCTCACAATGCACTTTCTTCTTATTCTTTTGTTGCTGCATTAGATTATGCTGAAGAAACTTTACAAGACCAAAGAAAGTTGCCCAATCAAAAACTCTATTAGCTTAAAAACAAGGAAGATTTACCTCAGAACAAATTTTTCCAACGATAGAAATGGTCTCAACAGGGTACAATCCCCGCAAAGTCTCAGCACCTAGAAGAATTGCATCACTACCTGTACCATCAAAAGATGAGTTTTTTTTTTCTTTTCTTTGTTTCAAATTGCCAAGATGGCTAGATTCATAGGTGTAACAAATGTAAGAGCACAGGACATGGAATAATTGGTGTATAATGGTGTTGAGCGCATCAACTAACTGTTATATAGCAATATCTTCCCACATCAGAACAAAGTAGCATACCATCCAATACAGCATTAGCCACATCAGTTGCCTCAGCACGAGTTGGTCTCAGGTTGTCAGTCATGCTGTCCACGACACGAGTAATCACTGCAGGCTTTCCAGCCATATTACACTTGTAAAGAGCAGCCTTTTGAAATAAGAATACCTGCAAAAGGGCCTCTCTGAGTTCTATTAATAAACAAAGTAACAAAAACTAGCACTAAATAACAAGAATCAATGAATTACTTAGACTAATTGATTAAACAAGATGACTAGTCCCTTTTGGGAAACCCAAGTGAAGTACGACTAAAGCTTAAACTCGATGGAAGCTTCTTTGAAATTCAAAACAGGTGGTAATGAGGGCATCCTTAAAGATTGATTGAGCAAACGTGGTTAAAGTATTACTGGATCCATTTAGTTTTGTAGATTTTAGTGAAGCAGAGACCTAAACAAACTTCAAAGAAAATATCATGATGTTGGACACGTAAATGTAATTAAAATTAAATGTTAGTTATGCTCAAGTGCAAGATCCTCACCTTTTCAGGAGGGAGATCTACGCCTAAATTTCCACGAGAAATAATAATGCCATCTGCTTCTTGTAGGATCTCATCGAAATGGGTTAATCCCTGCATGTCATTGCCGAAAGAGATTGACGAGTTAACATTAGTAAGTTTTTTTTTTTTTTTTTTTCTAATAGAGGTAAAATAAGTTACAGTTAGCCAGATCGATTAAATAGATTTTCAAGCAAACAAATTCTTCATATAGCTCACCTCTATGTTTTCAATCTTTGCGAAAATCTGGGTCTGATGGAGGTCACCCAATTTAGATAGATACTCACGAGCCTGCATAATAGCAAGAGGTCCTTTATAATAAAAAAAACATACATGTGAGCTGCAATAGAGTCTTCAATATAAAATAAATAGGTCATAGCCTACAAAGTAAGTCTTAAAAAACCGGAATAGTCATAAAGTATCAAAAAAGACTTCAGGAAAGATGAACGGCCCTGTGTATTGCACCTACAAAAATATAATGAAAATGAACTTGACAAGAATACTCATATCCTATCAGGTAAAGTCCTTACATGGCGAACATCCTCTGCACACCGGGTATATAATGAGAGGAAGTCAATATTGTTTCGAACACCCCATGTCCTTATGACCTGAAATGGTTGATTTATCATTATTACCACTCAATATGAAATTTGAGTTAAAGAAAGCACAAATGCAGTACAGCAAAGAAGACCCTTGTAGCAAATTATTTCTCCTGAACTTTGAATGGATATTGCAGATTTAAACAATATCTGAATTTATCTTAGAATAACAAACTAACATTTGCTGAAAAAGAAAACTAAAAAAAATGTCCCTTTGAATATTGGACACTGAAACGCGACATGTTTAGAGATCCACATCCACAAATAATATTAATTATCAATGGTTTCTAAACTTTTCACATTCCAATGTTATCAGAAGTTTGATTATGTCGGGCTTAAAAGAAAAACATGTTCTGCTCATGAAGCATTAACCTATCATACCCAAATACTTCCAAAATGGATGAAGTATCCATTTGGTGTCAGTTAACCAACCAACTACTCCAAAAGGCCAGTCTGTTGGAGAGGGGGAGACCTATGAATATAAGAGGGTCATGGGGTTTAACTGGGGAATGAGACGTCCAAGAGTGGAGGAAAATATATTCAACACTCCCCCTCATCCATAAGTGTAGAAAGAATCAAATCCGTGACCTATACAAACCTAGCGCTCGGATACCATGTTAACCAACCAACTACTCCAAAAGACCAATCTGTTGGAGAGGGGGAAGGCTTAACTGGGGTATGAGAAACCAAGAGTGGAGAAAAGTATACACTCAACAGTGTCCATACTGAATACTTCCATTTTACATGTAAATGGTGTATCCACACTATGTCAGTCTCATACAATTGTTGTATCTGGGTACAATAGGCATTAACTCAGCTCTATAGTAGGAAAACATTTGCAAATAACCTGAATCTTACTTCTTTATCTTTGTCAGTCAAGGTAGGCAGATCAATACGAATTTGAGCAATGTGCAAAGTGAACAATGACCCAGCCAAAGTAGCAGAGTTCTTTATCAAGCAAACGACATCCTCCCCTTTCACCTCATCTACCTGCAGTGGCAGTTAAGGGTATACATTCAGAGACTCACGATATCAAGATGGTAAGAATGCATTAAACTAAAGATTTTCTTTTTCATTTTTTTTGGGTAGACAAGTGGGTGTGTAGACAGGTATTGAAGTCTGCAGTACTGCGACTCACAAACTTTATCAATTTACCAAGTTGGCACCTTTAATTAAAGATTACCACTTATCCTCAAAGCACCATGCTTTGATGCCCAACTTCAAGGGCGGATTTACAGGGGAGGCACTTGCCCCCACAATAAAAAATTACATTGTCCTCTTGAAAATTTTGAGTTTGCCCTAAAAAAACTTTTGGCAGTTGCCCCCACCCCAACTGATGACATTAATTTGACAAGCAGGCAGTCAAGACAACTAATACTCTTCCCAAAGCATAAACGAATAAAAAATGAGAAAAAATACTTCTAATTTAGCAGATAGGCTGATTTAACATGCCTATGTAACCAAGATCACCATTTTTCCACGTTGGCCAAGTCAGTAGTCTTGAGAGCAACTTTAAAGTTTGATCTACCATCCTAATGTTGTCATACCTCCAGCCAAACAGAAGTAGTTTCACTTCCAGTGAACAAGTATTGACCAATAAAGATTGTGTCTCCTTTCTTCACAGCCTGTAAAACACCAATTTTACTTCATTTTACATCTAGAGAATGCATCAAAAAAACAATATAACGCCAACACTGGGCAAACAATAAGAAAAGATAAAAGATGGTTCCCAATAATTTAGTAGTACAGTTTATGAGTTAAAAGAAAGAAGGAAACATATTAGGACAACGAAATCATCTTTATCACTGTCTTCCCTGTTTACATGCTAATCAAGAGGCTGAATAATCTCAAGCATGCCAAAGAACTCCAAAAAAATGTCATGGGAACCATTGATCCATTCACAATGCATTTTATATCCCCTTCAATCCAAAATTTCGAAAAAAATAATAACAATAATGAAGAAATGGTCAAGAAGTGCAGGAACATTTGTGAATACACACTATAAAGTTCTCAACTTGAAGGAACTTGTCGAGGGTTTGGACTTTGGAGATTAAAAAGTCATTTGCGATGACAAGAAGTTGCGCACCTTTGATAGTCCACCAAAACTGATCGGTAATAATTTTGAAGTCGCTTCCTGATCTTGATCCGGAGTTAAAACAACAAAGGTATTAGCCTCAAGCAAAATAGAATGCTCACTTTTATTAACAACCTGCAATTCTGGGCCTGCTGTATCTAACATAACCTGATACCAAAAAACAAAAACAAAAAAATTATGTTTCTTCATTCGCTAATAACTAAAATAGCAGGATGGGCATTATATTAGGTAGCATTATTTACATATATAACAAAGTGGCATATGATTCAAGACCATTTTAATGCAACTATTAACAATCGTACAAGCGGGTTCTTAAAAACACGGTTCAACTACCTTTTTTATTTGAGAAAAAACCAAATTGGACTAAACCATCCAATTTAGCTAAATAAACAAGAAAGGGCCAGAACCAAAAAAAACCAATTGGACAAACCATCAAAATGAAAATGGAAAAATCGAACAACCTTTTCATTTGAGAAAAAAACAAAATGGGAAAATCAAATTGGACTAAACCATCAAAATTAAATAGCAAAATCCAACTTCCTTTTTTTTTTCTTAAAGAAAAAAAATCAAAATGGAAAAAACCCAATTGGACTAAACCATCAAAATGAAAATGGCAAAACCCAACTACCCTTTTATTTGAGAAAAAGAAATTGGACTAAACCCTCAAAATGAAAATGGAAAAAAAAACCCAATTGGACTAAACCATCAAATTCAACTGAACAAAACAAAATAAAATGAAATTGGAGATGTTTAAAACAAATGCACCAAGTGAGGAGCAATGGAAACAATCTATAAAATGGTAGAGAAAATCAGAAGAAACTTTAAATTATAAGGCAGAGCTCACAGCACAGAGTTTCTTAGTACTCTTGACAGCCATCTTCAGATTTTCCAGAGTCTCTTGATGATACTCTATGTCTCCCCATGAAAAATCAAAACGTGCCACTGCCACGTGCCACCACACACGAACACACACAAAATCAAAATCCCATCTTTGGAAATAAAACCAGAATTAATTCACTCAATTATTTATCTTAAAAAGAAAAAAATCTGAGAACTCGTACCAGACATCCCAGCTTTGAGACAACCAGAAATCACCTCCACAGATCTCGATTTCGGACCGAGTGTTCCAACGATCTTCGTCATTGCAGGAAAGAAACTCTGCATGATTCACCATCATCGTAAAAAAAAACCCAAATCACAGTCAGAGAAAGATCGAAGAAACCCTAATCATTTAATCACCCATTCTTTACGTTTCGATCATTAGTTTCTCAAATGCTCGAAAAAATTTACAAAAACTAAACACGAATTTCTCTAAAATGAAGAAAACAAACTGTGTGTGTGTGTGAGAGAGAGAGATTTGTTACTTACAGGTTTGGATGATTCGAGGATGGAAGACATCCTAATGGGTTCTTCGAGAAGAAGATGTGTTGATTGCATGTTGAATTAACGGCTGAGATTGATTCCTTCGACCGAAGTTCAGCTGAGTAGAATGCAGAGAGCAACAATGAAGTAGTAGAAGAAGAAGAAGAAGCAGAAGAAGAATATGTCTTTGGCGCAAAAACGCATTTGGGGTGGTGGAGATCAAACTTTTCTATCTAATGTTTATAGCAAAGATTTCTTTTCTCCACGTGTGCGATTTGTAGAGGCTGATGTCCGAAATCAACACCGTTAATAAATCCTCTAGATTGGCTGTGATCAATTTCGAGGAAATTTTATAACCTCATAATTGTTGCGAAATATTTGAAAGAGTTGAATTTATGGAGAATAATTTCTATTGACACACCAATATTTACTTAAAATTTAGTAATCAAACCAAATTAACTAATAAAAGCTACTATTGTCACACCAATTCCTATATAAATCACCAAAAATATTGCAATCTGGTGGTGTGATATTAGTAAAAATTTGTGTGACAATAGAAACTCTCTCAATTAATTTGTCAATATGCATATAGTCATTATTAATTTTTTAATGTGAATAATGATAAATTGTCTCCCCCTTGTGACAAACTCTCCTCACATGATTGTGTATAGAATTATAAATTATTTCCTCGAGATATACAATTGCACATATTTTTATGCAGTCACATTCGGAGAGTTTGTCAAAGAGGGAATTAAAATATCACGACTCTTTTTACTATAATACCCTATTTTTTCTTAGAAAATTATTGAACCCCCTTAACTCATTTATCTCTATAAAAAAAAAAAAAATATATTCTAGATAGTTTCTTTCAAAAAAAAAGAAAATACATTTCTTCTCCTCCAAATATTTCTCCACAAAGAGAAGAAAAAATGGAATCCATTTCTTCTCTACAAATATTCTCTTAAAAGAGAGGCAAATGGGTTCTTTTTAAAAGTTCCATAGAGATTTTTGAAATTTAGAGTTTGTGGTAGGATTTTTTTATTAAAAAAAAAATGAAATCTAAAATTTCTTATAGAAATTTTAAAGTAAATTCATTTAATTTTTTTTCTTCCTTTCTTTTTCTTCAACCCACTATCTTTCCATCTTTCAATTTTTTTTCTATTCCCTCCCTCATCTCTCATTGTGGTATTTTCTTTTTTATTTAAATTGAAGTTGAAATTGGTGTCTCTTTAATTGAATTTGGTGTGAAATCTACAGTTTAATTAATTGATATGTTATAAGTAAAATATGGTGTGCCAATAAAATTTCTCTTTATCAATTGTTCCGATTCATATCCACGTGCTGCTGCGGTTTTCTAACGAGTGCTGATCCCGTACTTACACCACCATGAAGTAAACCGTGCATAGCTTCCACGTGGCAAGTAATGATGAGCTGGGCTGCATGGCAAGTGGTGGTTGGTTTGTGATATTTTGGGAGTTAGGTAGGGAAATTGCGACAGTAACAACTCACAGAAAAGTTAGGCCCACAGGATACGCACTAATTTGTCGTAACAGTTAACTAAACCCCATTTGGGCCCACTCGTGTGTACTGATACATTAATGGGTATTTTAGAAACACCCCCCTATCAAATTAGTGATATTAGATTTTACCCCTTGCAAAATGCAAGATTAGACTTACCCCTTGACCGTGAGTCAACGGTGAAATGTTAATCCTTTTCAAAATACCTTATAAATTAGGGGTGCAACTTGATCCGGTTCAAACCGAGAACCGAACCAAATCAATAGCTTTAGGGTGGTTTGGTTTGATTTAAAACAAGTTGCGGTTCGATTCCGGGTTATAAAAATGGAGAATTGATCAATTTGATTCAATTATTGGATCAAGCTTGTATAGAACCGAATCAAACTGAGAATCGAACCCCTATATAATAAATAAATATATATGTATATAATTATTATTATGAATTATTTTAAGAGTTAATACATAGATTAGTGATTTTTTATGGATAAATTAATGATTTTTATTGATAGATTTGTGATTTATTATATGAAATTTTATGTTTATTTTTTCATTAAAAAATCTTACTTATAATTTATAAAATATACCGTAGAATCGAACTGAATCAAACCGACTTTAATTTGGTTTGGGTTAGTTTGGTTCCAATGGAATTTGGTTCAGTTCTGATTCTTATTTAGTGGAATCGACCTATGTCGTTTCGGTTCCAATTTGACCTCAAACCGAATTGAACCAAACCAAGTTGCACCCCTACTTTAAATACTTAAATAAGTAAACCAAAATTTGGAAAATATTAAAATTTCACTGTTAAATACTCTAGAAAAAACAATGTTAGCTTATGATCAAGGGGGTTAAATTTAATCTTGTATTTTTCAAGGGGGTAAATATAATATCACCAATTTTACATGTGGGTGAAAAAAATATTTTGTAAGGGCAATTAAGAGTAAAAAAATATTTATGAGAGCAATAGTGACAAATTTTTTTATCCACCCTTGATATTTGATGCAATAACTCATTAATCTATAGACTTTGAAAATTATTGTGGGTGCAAGTGCCCCCACTGTAAATCCGCCCTTCTCTCACTAATGTTTCAAGTTAACCCACATACAACCCGGCACATATAACCCATTTAAATGTTTTTTTTTTTTTTGATTTTTTTTTTGTTGGAATTCTATTTATGTTTTGTGTTACCTAATTTATGTCGATGGTAAGTCGATAGATATAAATTATACTCATGTTCAAGTCATAATCACTTTTATGCTCGTGTTCGGGTTATAAATTTGTAATCATGTTAGTCTTGGGTCTTTATCATGTCATGTTCACACGTTACATGTGCCGATCTAAATATGACATAAACCAACATGTTTACTAAATTACTAAATGAGTCACCCGGGTCTCATCTCGTCGTATTACCTATTTAATAAGAATAATGATTTTGTAACTCCCCTTCTCACAAATTACCCCCACCAATCAAAAGTGATTTACAAATTATCGATAAAAAATGGACGGTCCACATTTTAAAACACTTTTCATGGAAAAAAAAGATTCAGATTGGACTGAATTTAAAAATGACAATAGGACAAAATGTTGGTTGTCAAACCTGACCCATATATATATTTTAAAAAAGTATGATTGTATCCATAAGACTAATGTAAAAACGATGCACTAAAAACGATATGGTTGACGTGGCAAGTGTACAAAATCATAGATCTTTTTCTTTGAGATACACAAGAAAAAAAAATTATATATTTTAGCGTGTAAATTTATCACGGCTCTATTCATAATTTTGGCCTCACTTATGATCTTTTTGTTACTTTTTCCCTTTTAATTTATTTAGAGAATTTTAATAACATCCCCTACAAAATTGACGATATTAGATTTATCCCCCTTTATCGAAAGGCAAGGCCTATATTTTTTAGGAATTAGCTGTGGAATTTTAATTTTATTCAAATGTTTATATTTAATTTATTGAAGGATTTTTTTAAATAAAATCAAATTCCACTATTATTAATTCATAAAAAAAAAAAAAAAAGAGGAATGTTGATTTTCCTTTAAGGGGTAAACCTAATCTTGCACTTTGCAGGGATAAACCTAACATTGCCAATCTTGCAAGGGGTATTAATAAAAGAGAATTGTTATTGCCGAACCAACTTTTACTAATGCCACACCAATTCCTATGCAAATCGAATTGCACCTTAGTTTGGTGTGTTATTAGTAAAAGTTGGTGTGGCAATAATAAGTCTATAATAAAATGCTCTTTTTCTTTATTCACTTTTCGCTTTCTATGGGTAACCAAGATTATTGCCCACAATAACGATACCACTACATTGAAATACCAATTTCAACAGGAAGTTCGAATAAACTTTTGGATAAAAGCAATGCCGACCTCAAATTTCTGTAGACTTTATTAAAGAAATAAAATTATACTATAAAGTCCAGCATTCAAAGTCACAAAAGGGGTTTGAGAATATATCTTAATCAAAATTCAAACATGAATTATTTCACGCAGCGAAATTACATTCTCGAGTGTACGACTCTAATGAAAGGATATTCTCTAGATATTTGATAATAAAGCATATTCAAAATCTATATTAATCTTTACAATATCTATCTTTTTCCTCTCATCTCAACCGTAGATTTGTTCGTTATTCAGAATGAACGTATTAAGAGAGGAGAATGGATTAAGGTGGAGAAGGTTGTTTTTTACAAAACCTTTTTTTTTTTTAAGAGGGGGGGGGGGGGGATGAAAATTAGATTGAGATTTGAGAGAATCAATAAATGCTGGTCAAAATTGTTAGAGTCGTCACGACTCAACCACATAGAGACGGTAGACTCAATATCTAATAAGTGTTGGAATTAGATTAGGATTTAATCCTAATTAGATTAAGACTATTTTAATGATTAAGTGATTTAGTTTAATTAGGAGTTGTTTTAAATTAGGATTTTATTTAAATTAGATTCAATTAAGGGTATTTTTTATTACATGGAAAGTCACGTTCCATGGAATTTGAAATCCATGAAAAATTAGTTGTGGAAAATAGATAGGATTGGAAAATCAAATTCCATTGTTTGATTTCACTTGGATAAAATCATGGAAAAAATATGAGAAAAAAGAAGAAGAGGAGAAGGAGGAAGAAGATGAGAGGAGGGGGAGAGGAAGAAAAAGATGACGATGAAGAGGGAGGGGGGAGGATATGGCGACGGTAGCGGCGGCAACGGAGGTAAATAAGGAAGATGGGAGGAAAACGTGGTGGTGGTGGTGGCGGCGGATGAGGTGAGGGATGGAGAATAAGGAGAAGAAGAAGAAGAAGAAGAGAGAGAGAAGGTGGTCAGAGAGGGAGCTGACGGCGACGACAATGACGACGACGATGAGGTTAGTGTAATGGTAGTGGTGGTGGTAGGGAAGAATTGAGGGTGAAAAATATGGGTGGATTTCATTTTCCCACCTATATAGGTGGGAAAGTGAAATCCATGATTTAATGGACTTTTTGAATGAGGTGGAAAATGAATTTCCATTTCCATGTGCAATCAAACACTTGAAAAATGTCATTTTTCATGAAAATTGATTTTCCACCTTATTTTCCATGTGCAATCAAACATACCCTAAGGGTATGTTTGACTACATATGGAAAATAGGGTGGAAAATGACATTTTTTATGTGATTGATTGTATTTTTTTCATGAAAAATGATTTTTCACTCACATAAAAGAAAGTTCAACAAAATCCACCTCTATTTTTCATCCCCAAATTAAAAATCTAACTCGTCCCTTCTTCTTCTTCCCCACCATCACACTCAATCTCACCATCACCATCTTTCCGTCACCTGCCACCTCCTCTCTCTCTCTTGCTCCTTCTTTTTCTTTTTCTTCACCCTCACCTCTGTTATCATCACCGCATCTTCCCCTTTTTTTCCATCTCCACTTGACATCCTTATTCTATAACCTTTGCCCTTGCCGTCTGACCCCTTTCTTTCCCTTTTCTCCTCCTCTTCTTATTCTCATTTTTTTTTTTGTTTTTTTTTTTATAGTAACATCAAATAATAGATTCAATTTTTCTATCTTACTCATTTTTTCATTGTCATTTTTCTATGGATTTTGATTTTCCATGCCATCAAATACACCTTAAGAGTTTTTATTGTGTTAGGATTTATTTTTATTTATCTATAAATACCATACCAACGAGGGTGGTGAGGTGTATCGAATTTTGCCTTCGAGAAAATAAATTTTATCTTATTTTATTATTTTCTCTCAACTTTTCTCCTTCATCTTTTGGATGTATATGGTTTGTGCGAAACATTATTCTTCTCTCGGCTTTATTAATATTGAGATATCCATTGTGTTAACATTTGTTTGAAATTACGAAATCTAAAGTAAGTCTTAACTCTGTTTCGACCTGAAAAATTCAACAATTAGTATTAGAGCAGAACAATTTATTGGGATAAAGTGTTCGACATGACTATGCAATGACTTACAATTAAGCATGTGTTTGAAGTATGTGGTCAGGGTAAGCATTTTAAGCTACTTTGCATCAACATCAAGGAAAAAAAATAATAAAAAAATAAAGGATTATATTTCCAAGTTGATGATGTCCCCTTGATCCAATATTTTCTTTTAGACTAATGTAAAATTACCTAAATCGATTGATTTTTCAACATTTAACAAAACCCCTCTTTTTACCCTCCCTAAAATATGTCATCATCAAGTTTTTTTAATCTCATCGTAAATTATTTTTTACATATTTTTTAGGTTAACTTGTGTAGTCTACATGTAAGCGGAAGATCATTAACCTTCCCAAAACCAATTACCTTCAACCCCTTAGGAAAAGTTTTTACCCCACTACAATCCTAAGATTCTATCCCTGCAACCTTCAAAAATTATAAAAGTTAAAAATACTATCATCTTCAATCTTAAGATTCATCTACTTCGCTCTTCGATGATTGAAAATCAAGGGACTACATTCCTCTTACGATTATTGATGTGGGCATTTTCTATTGTGCAATTGGTGTTAATGGGAAGATTCCTCAAATTTTTTTCCCATTGAACTCTATTTAGAATTACTCCTATGTGGAATGGCCTAAGATAAGGGAAATGCATATATCTTGAAGATTTCACACTAATATTACATACATATTTACCTAATATTTATTTAGCACCTACCCATCATTAAATAATGATGAAGTGGCCTCAAGTTGGAATCTCATATTGCACTTCTTGACATGAAAGTGTATGAGAACCATAGATACTTTCACCGAGATACAAGTGAAAAATCATTTATGATTCTTATCAACTTTCACTTCAAGAAGTGTGATATGAGGTTCAACTTGAGGTCACTCCAGCACGACTCTAAATATATAAATATATATATATAATAATAATAATAATTAAGAAAATAGATTTTAACTCGGTTTACTTACTTTAATGTCATGCTTAATTACTATGATGGGTACCCTTTGAATTTCAACCCATCCACTTTCCAACAAATATGCGAATTCGATTTTATCCATTAATAGATATATTGTACCTTGATGTGGTCTCAAAATACCAATTTAGATAATAAAGTGGGTCCAGAAGTTCACTTAAAATATTTTACACATATTTGAGAATTCTATATGAACCAACTTTCAAACCTAATAAACTCAACTCATCTTCTCATTTAAAAAGAAAAAAGAAAATAAAAAAAATAGAGAGATTAGAAACACAACTGAAGAATTCCACAAAAATCAAGTGCACAAATTCTTCCCCACATGAAAAAAAAATTTGAAGTAAGAAAAGAAAAAAAAAAAAACCAATAAAAAAGAAATTTGAGCTTTTTCAAGTACCTAATAATATAAGAAAACCAATAGACCATTTGCCCAGAGAGAGAGAGATGGGAGAGTGTGTGATTTCAAACTATTGAGTTATTTTAGTGGAAAGTTCTCTTTGCCTCACGATCTGTGCCACACAATCTTACACCTCAAAATGTGTTTATGGGAGGCTTCAAGCCTTTCCAACCTTGGGATCTTTCCAACACAATCTAACACCATCGACTATGTTTATATGGGGGCGACTATGTTTATATGGAGGGGGGATGTGTATGATAGATTTATTTTTTGATTAGGAAAGTTGGATTCGAACCTACAACCTTGAAGTTGCATTACAATTTGTCCATCTTGGTGTTGGCTCTAAGTCCAAATATTACTAATTTGCCATGACACACATCAACCACTGCTCTTATAAAAACTTTTGGCTCACTCCTTAGTAGACTTTCACTTTAAAATTGATTATTTTTTGTTGTTCATATAAGCGTTTTTCATCATGACCTATATAAATGTGGGTGATAAGCATAAGAGTTTCCAAGCCTTGATGTAAATTGTTAAAAATCCAATGACTACAAATCATCAATCAAACTAATTTACATAAAATGTTTGTCGCAAAAGTTCATGGGGTCAATAGACGAAAAAGTGCGTCAAGCATGAAATTTTTTTAATTTTATATTTTAGTTTTTTATAATGTTGAGAAGCAAAGTGGTGAAACTAGGTCGTGAGATCGACACTCCACATAATTTGAATAATGATATTTTTAATTTGTATCTTTTAAATCAACAATTGAATACAAAAAATTAAAAAAAAAAACCAATTGAAGAGGGTAGATTTTTGGGTAATAAATTCAAGTCTTTTAAAGAGAAGGGTATTTTTAGTCTTATAACTTAAATGACCACAATTAAGATGGGTATGTTATCATTTTGACCAATGATAAATTGGTGATCTTTGTACATTCTCTGAGGCGGCACGTCAACAGAACCATAGATCTTTTTTCCTTATGTATCTCGAAGAAAAAGATCTATAGTTCTGTGCACTACCAGGTCAAGAAGCATACAAAGAATGTCAGTTTATTGCTATTTTATATCACTGACACTTTAACACTTAATAAGATTTTAAGCCTTACTAGGAGTTGTTTTGTTCAAATGGATTATCACATAGACAATCCAACACCACAACCTCTATATTTCATGGAAAAACTCATATTCGGAAAAAAAAAATTCAATATTCTTTTGGTCTTGATCCAAGGTTTTGAAAATGGACAACTAAAATTCAACCGTGAATTTTTTTTTCTTTCAAAGTTCATAGAATTTTGTTCTCTGCAACTCTTAAGCATCAGATCATGGTTTTGGAAGTCAAAGTTGAGCCCGAGAACCCTTAGTAAGGGTGAAATCCTTACAAACTTTGTAAAGTTAGTTGGACTTATTTATCTCTATAATACTTTATTTAGATTGAGAGAAATGGAGAGGAGAAATTCAATTTCTCTCCACCATGTTTGGATTGATAAGAGAGAAATTGGGACAATTTTGAAATTTTGAAATATCTTAAATGAGATTTAGAGGCAGAATTGAAATTATAAAATATTTTAAAAGTGTTTCTCTCCAATTCTTTTATCTTCTCTCCCCCACTCAACAATCCTAACATTTCTTTTCTCTTCTTTTCTCTCCAGTTTTCTCAACGCAAACACAGCTAAAAACGGCCAAGTTGTTTTTGGGTCCAAATCCTTATTTTCAAATGAACGGTTGTGATTTCAATCATGATTAATTACCATAGCACCTGGTGCATGGTATCACAATCTGTTTTTCAATAGATAGGACTAGAGAAGTAGAAATAAGCCAAAGTTCCGCAAAGACAAAAAAACTTCGCTCTCTGTTTCGAACTCTGTAGTCACCGCCAAGTCCGCCATTGCCGAAGGAACTCAACATAGGAGAAACAAATGGCAGAAAACGTAGCGAAAATCGAAGAAAAATCGATTCAAATCAAAGAAGAACAGAAAAATCAAGGACCTATCTTTGCAATCAATCTTTGAAAAATTTCTGCTAAACTTTCCCCAATTGAACTTGAACAAGAAAGAAACCAAAGAGATTGTTGTTGCAGAGAGAACGAACACAAACGATGAAGAAACCAAAACGCAGAAACCTGAAATTGTGAGACTTCCAGATGTTCGGAAAGACTTCCCAGCTTTGAAGTTAGAAGTCGAAGAATCCGAACAAGGAATCAGCCCCAGTAATATGTGGCAGGTTAGCTTCGTCTTAAACCCTAATCCTAGATAGCTATGATTTCAATTCTTTTTTGTTTTGTTTTCTAGAATACTGTTATTTAGATCTTTAAACATGTTGTTAGGGTTAGAATCTAAATACCTGATTTGTTAAAGAAATTAATTGTTTTAATTTGCTTAATTTTTCTTATTTTCTTAGTTGTTAGCATTCCATATGATAATATGAACCTTGGTTGCAAGAGAGTGAAGAACGAATGATCCTCCAAAAAGAGTGAGTGAGGATCAATGTAATATGAGAAGCAGATAGACTTTCTTTAGAGTGCTTGTTGAGTGAGTGATCGAGGCAAGACTGAACTAGTACTTAGTAATAGTCATCGATTATGTTACCTGATTTGGGGTTCGCTTAGTTTGAATTTGGGTTTGCAGTTCATGAGTTGTCACTCGAGAATGAACCTGGTTCGTAGGGGTAGGCAGAGATGGCATTTGAAGGTAGAAGTGATGAGAAGGGTAAAAAAGAGATAGAAGATGGCAGATTTTGAGAAGAAAAAGTCAAGAACCCGGTTCGTAGGGATAGGCAGAGATGGCATTTGAAGGTTGAAGTGATGAGAAGGGTAAAAAAGAGCTTGAAGATGGCAGATTTTGAGACGCAAAATCAAGACTTTTTCATTTATAGGTTGAAGGTGAGGGTATTTGTTCATTTTTCATCAGTCTATTAATAACAACCAAGGTCAAAGGGCATGCAATCAGTTTGAAATTTTAGGGAATATCTCAAATATTATCAACATGTGGAGGGGAATGTAAAAAAAGATACGGTAAAATGCAGTTCGTTTGGTTCACTGTATTTCACAAACCGAGAGTGAACGTACCGTGAACTTGTTTGGTTTCAACCCTGTTTGTAGTTCGGTACCTTATGAATGAATTGGGTAACCCTGGTCATCGATATACGAATAGGACTAGTACTCTATCTTAGTAGTAGTCATCTAAAAGTTGTAGTAGTCACATGAATATCTGTACTCTATGTTGTAATAATTATATTATAGTCTCTTTCTAAACATAAAAAGAGCTAGTTGAAGAAGACTCACTACTACTGATAAGACAAGAGTTGAGTCACTTATCAAAAGATAAAAAAAAGGAAAAAGAGTTGAGTCCCCAGCTAAGCTAAGAGTAGTAATGGAATGTTACCCCCCCCCCCCCCCCCCCCCTCCCCCCTCTCAATCGGTTACACTGTCGAGATTGTGTGTTTTTTCTTCAGTCAAACGGTGAAAACTAGATTGGTGCGTGGCACTGTAATTGTTACAAAGAAAGTCTTTGAGAATGGGTTGAATGTCATATAGCCTCCATGTTGAAGTAGATGACCATTGATGAAGTCTTGTTTAGTGTATGCCATTGATGAGATGAAGAGAGAAGGTTAAAAAAAATTGATGATAATTGTCTGCCTAAGAAAGAAAATGGATCATATGTCCATATGTGTAGAAGAGGAGTAGCAAATTACTCAATTTAGATGGGCCTTGATTGCACCATGGTCGGTTTAGGCTTAGATCGAAGCATGTCAGATTGCAGTAAGGTATACATTCATTATCTTCATTTTGGGACTTGCTTTCTTTTGGTGTAAATGTCTTTTTTGAAGTTTTTATGGGGGATGGGAGTGGGTCTCTAGAATTTTGTATAATTGTCTCTTTTTTTTTTGATACGTATTTAATTAGAAGAGAGAAAAAGCAGTGGCCGAGATGGCTCCTGTACAAGAAGGCAAGAGAAAACAAAAAAGAAAAAAACAAGGAAAACAAACAAAACAAAGTCGGTCCCACACACACGAGCTACTCTTGACACAACATCTCCCACTTAAATACAAATTCCTCAAAGAACAACCCAACGAAATCCTTACTCAATTTACTCCACAAATATAAGCAACCCAAGATATCCAGGATGACCTCACAGGGGGTCTTTTCCTCTCCCTAGAAAACCCTTCTATTCCTCTCTTTCCATAGTCCCCAACATACTGCATAGGGGAGAATAGCCCACATGTATCTTTTTTTTTGTGGAGAAAACGTTGTACGCCACCCAATGAACAAATAAAGAACCTCCAAGGGGAATACCCAATCAACTTGGAAACTAAAAGAAAATAATGCCAAACACAAGTTGAGAAGGGACAATAAAATAATGCCACACCTATTTTCTTAATAAAAATCTATACTTTAAAAAAACGAAAAAAAGAAGACAAACCATGTTTTTATGTTAGATTTACATATATGTAATACTAACACAACCTAACAGTATGAAGAAACGTATAGATCATTAAAAAAAAAATATCAAGAACAAGATCAAATACGCAATTTAAGGAGCGTTTGATCTTCATTTCAATCCCCCACGAGTTGGTTTTTGCTCAATAATCCTTAATCGGATGATAGTTTTCCATAGAACAACCTCCAGGGTCCTACTTTGTGTGCCCTATATAGTAAATTTGTGAAGTTTTATGTTGCAAAACTTTGCTGTCTTTCGTACTTTTTTTTGGGGGGTGGCGGGATAGTGAAGGTTTGCGCGCGATTTCTTGAGGGAATTCATGGGAGTGTGCAAAGTTTTGTGCCAATTTGCTATCCACATAGTGGAACAAAGCACTCGACAAAAATTGTGGCGATTTGCAGAGGGACAACCAAGCATGTGCCCAGGGCCATGTCCACAATTTTTTTTTTGGTTTTACATTGATTGACAATGGTTTTTGAGTGTACCAAGCAAAGCCCAAATATGAGCCAATGTGAAAAGATGGGGATAGAAATGTTTTTAAACATTTTTGGTCATGATTCCTGAATAGTTGGTTATTCAGGCTGTAAAACTATAAAAATCAACTAAATTTGCCATTTTTTTTTCTTCTGATTATAAAACCATGTCAATTGCGGATTTTTCTTGGGCAAATACTTCACTAGTTGTGCATTAGGATAAGAGGATTCTTGCCAAAGATGGAGGGATGTGGATACACTCCAAGGTGTCACTCCAATGTTGTGTGGTTGTGCCATACTTCCTTATGGCCCATATGCTTCATTGTGTAGATGTTAAGAGGATATCCTGAGTATGTCCAAGCATTGTATTTCAATTGGCTGCTGTTGATGCATTTTTTGGACTGGGTGGTAAATAGAAAATGTCTCAACATGTTTATGATGAATATATTCTTGGCAATCTTGCCTTTGGTGTCAGAGGCTTTAGTAAAGGAGGTTAAGGGTTTGAATAACGGCTGATGGTCTCACATTTTATTTGTGAAGTATGTTTTACTCTCTATTCTTCTAAAGATTTTGACCATGCTTACAATTCAACAAGAGGAGGCTAATGTTGGGAGAATTATATATTTTTTTTGGGAATATAGTCATGGAAGAAAAGGTGGGGGCCATTTCATCAATGTGGAACTTTTATATTTTACTCTCTCATCCAAGATTAGAATGATGGTTGCCAGAGTGAATGTGAGGGTTGCTAGCCACTTAGAGAAATGGAGAGAGGAATTACTCATTCTATAAATTTGCAAGTTGCATTGATGTTGTCATGGGCTTAAAATATAAGATTTTTGCCACTTAATTATTTTTAGCTTCCTATGTCAATGGTAGGAATTGGACAACACCATAGTCGGTGCTAGTGTTCTAGACTTTTTTTTTTATTGAATGAAAGGAGGTCAAGAAGACCAGCCTAGATACAAGAAAAACAAGAGATTAACAAGATTTTGAACTTATAAGATCTCATCCCAAAAGAATTCTTAAAAAATATCTTTTGAACTCATCATAAGTGTGTTTGGTAACACTTTTGAAGTCTGAATGGAGGTGGTTCACCTTTAAAATTCAGACTTTAGAAGTTTTATTTCCGTTTGTTTTGGTTCAGATTTCAGACCTCAAACCAAAATTTAGAAGTTTTGAACCAGCGATGGAAGGATGCTGGACGAAACTTCTGAAATCTGATTTTGTTATTTATTTCTAAGATACCCTCCTCAAAATCCTAATTTCTATCACTAATTCTTTCTTTGTACGAACCTTAAAACCCTTATTTTTAGTTTTTCTACCTCTCATTTTTTTCTACCTCTCCTTCCTCTATGACTGTGTTGTCAAAGTCTCTCCCCTTTTTCTCATTTCGTGTTCGAAGACCCTATATTTTTATATGAAACTTAGAACCCTATATTTTTCAATTAGAAAATAAATAATTATTTATTGTTTAAGTATTACCTTGTTGGAATATAATTTCTCAAGTGTGAATTTAAATTGAAAATAATACTTTTAGGGTGTTTGATGTGTTAGAAATCGAAATTAAATGTGTGGATGATTTCATTATGCATAACATGTTATGTTTTTCGGTTAACAATTTATTAGAATTACAAAATGGTATTATTGTCAAAATGCCATTATGTTTTAAAATTCTATTTGTAACCAGAAGCTTTTAAAAATGATAAACAAACAACTTTTCCAAAGTAAGAATTCATATTTCAGATTCCAGATTTCAGAAAATAGACTTCATTCTTCAAATTCCAGACTTCAGAAATGTTACCAAACATACCAGTCTTGCACCAAAAGAATATCAAACCTAGCTAAAATGCTTATAGTGACTTCTTGAAAAATATTGCTCATTCCCCTCGAATATTCTTGTATTCCTTTCCTTCCAAATCCCCTAACAAACAGCAAAGAGTGTTGAATCCACAAGATCCTAACCCTATGTGATAAAGATATACTCTTACCATGATTGAAAGAAGGCTAAGAGATGGATTTAGGAAAAACCCAGAGATTATGAGAGTGGTAAGAAGTGATATCAAATTTCCCTTACAAATGAGCAATGGATTAACAAATGGTTAGTCGACTCACCCGATGCTTTACAAAGGAAACAAAAGCTAGGTGTTATGAGATACAATTGATTGGACTATCAGTGATTAGAACTCTATTTCATGCCGCAGCGCATTTGCAAAGAAAGCTACTTTAGACAGGATTTGAGGACCCTACATTGTGCCAAGAATTTGCCTCGTGCTTTCATGCACTTTGAGATGTTTTATCATGTGCAGAGAAGAGCAATAATAGCACCAGCGAGGAGGATTTTTGGTTCAAGTTGAGGACTCTAAAAGGGCAAGAGAAAACTGACAATGACATAGATGGATGCAGTAAGGAAAGATATGGTTTGTGACAGAGTTAAATGACGAAAAAAATAGGATTATTGTTGCTTCTTTGGCATTGTACTTTTTTGTTTCATTGTTTGTGAATGTTATGATCCAGTGCTTTTTATCTTTGTTTTTATGGTTATGGAAAGCAGAATGGTTCGACCGGAGCCAAAATAAGCACAATGATCGAAATCAACTCACTTCAGTCTCCGCCCATTTGTTATGACCATAAGCATTTTAGAGCAACTCCAATGCAATACCCATCCATCTTTCAATCCCCTCCCAACTGCTGTTTTGGGTACTGGAGTCCAAAAATAGTGTCTCCAACCCAATACCCATCCCTCACCATTCTTTGGGTCTTGACATTTTCGATACCAAAAAAAGGTACTCCCACTTGGTGACCCATCCTTTTTGGAGGGAAAAAATTCAGACAGTTATGTTGAAAACAAGTCAATTTCAGAAAATTTTAAATCTGAATTGAATTAAAACATCATTAACCAATTTAGGGTTAGTAATTATGGGTAACACCGTTGGAGTGCATATATGGGTAGTAATTAGGGCAATAAACTGAGCATCATTACTAATTGGTAAATTGTCTTTGACATTTTTCTTTATTAATTGTTACTTTTCACAATTTTTTTTTGAGTGGATGATAAGATAGCTTATCAGTGGATTTGGGTTGGACTAATCAAGGGTTGAGTGGTTTCGATTTATTCATATATGTGGCTCATTTTTCTTTTCTTCTCTTTTGTTTTTAGGTTTATGCGCTTGGAGGTTTCATGATTGTAAGATGGATGTGGGCTAGATGGAGGGAGAGGAAAGCTAACAATTCCAATAAACCAGAGACGGGAGACGAAGAACCAACCCCAACAGATGATTAGTACTTTAAACATAGTTGTTGTTTGCTTTTATTGTTTGTTTCTCTTCTTCTTAACATGTTAAATTGGCTTGTAGGGTCAAATCTTTGCTCTAGACAATATGAGTTCAGCTTTCATTTTTACATATCTTAAAGAACACAAAAAGTTGAAAAAGCGAACTTTGCTTCACTGACACTGCTTCTTATAGGTTTGTTCAACTCAATTGGATTGTTAAAAACGCTGGACAAGGCAATTATATATGGTGGGTCCATGTGATAATTTAGCATCGGATGGTGCTGATCGATCGATCAATCAAACCTTTACTTTTAGTTGTTGGAAAGCCACCCAAATTCAAACCATGTGTGTGCGGGCACAAGAGAGAGAGAGATCCACTCATCGAAGTTTGAACTGTGTGCACCTGTACCCAAGCTCCTTTCATTTGAAGGGATGATTTAGACAGCTGTTATTGGCACCCCAACTTTTACTTATTACACTCTTATTTCTTAAATTATTTCACACCCCAATTAAAGATTAAAACACACTGTTCAGACACTACAAAGGTTTAGCTCAAATTATTATCTCAACATTATAAAACATAATCCTTCAAAAAAATTTAGTAGTGTTTACAATTATGATTAGGGTAGTTTTGGTGTGATCTCGAGCTTGGATCTAATATCACACATCTTGACTTGAAAGTGAATAGGAATCATAGATGCTTTTTCACTCATATCTCTAGGAAAAGCATCTATGGTTCCCAACATTTTGACATCAGGGTGTGCAATTTGAAGTCCAATGTTGAGGTCACTTCAGCATTATTCTTACCTAATATTAGGCTCGTATAAAATCTTAAACTCAAAAAAAAAAAAAAAAATTCAGAAAAAAAAGAAAAAAGAGGAGAGAGTTTCTATTAACACCCAAACCTTTACTTATTTTTAATTGGGGTGCCAATAGCAGCACTCACGATTATATCACCAATGGGCCTAGCTCATGATGCAGAATTATAAAACCCAGAGCCTGAAATTCACCAGTCAAGATTTCTTATGCTACGTGTCATTTTGTTGTGCTTGTAGTAATCGATTATTCAATGCTCCTCGAGCGTTAGATCATTAATAAAAAAAAAAGTGTTGGAGACAAACATGAGTTGGGTTGATAATTAGGAAGCGTGCGCAGTGCGGTGCGTGGAAACTAGGATAGCCGGCCGTGATGGCCCTTTCGTTTAATCTGTGGGTCCCATCAAAATCTCTGTACGCCTACTCCTTGCCCCCACCATATAGAATATATATTAATGGTTTTCTGGTGGTGGAGATTTACTTAATATATTCTCTGATTTTGACACACCCCTCTACTTTTTTTTTGGCGAATATTTGAGATATCTCTATGTTTTCTAGCTGAATACTTTGCCCACTTGATCTTAGTCTACTTAGGAAGACAAATAGAAGATGACTAAAATACCATTGTCTTCAACCTATAGTAAGTATCCTTGATTTTTCTCCCAATAATCCATCATCTTCAATCCATGAGATTCAACCTCTTGAAAAAAAATCATTAAAATCCAATTTTTTTTCTAGTTCTCAAAATAGTAATGATTTTTTGATGCCTCTTTAACATACGTGCCCCTATCACAGAATCGTAGATCATTTGTCTAAGGATACGTAAAATCATAAATATTTTTCTTGTGTGTCTTAAGTCAAATTCCTTTTTAGTTGATTTTATTATATCGGGTCAAGTTCTGATGACTCTTGAAAAATGACTATTGTAAATAAACATGATCTTGGATTGTATGAATGCAGAATTTAATTGTTAAGATTTATTTTCGAGATGGGTATTACTTTAATACTCATAAATCTCGATTACAATGTTAGAAAATATATTTTTCACTTGAGTCATTTTTACAGGAGTCATCGAGATCTAACCCTTTCTTTTACTAGGCATGCAAAATGATGGTCAATAATTAGTAGGTAAAAGTGATTTTTGAATCTAATTTGTGATACCAATACTCAACACACTTTAACCAATTACCAAGCTGGCACCTTCATTGTTTATGAGATGGTTGAAATAAATAGATATTAAGGTAGAAGACGAGAGTAAAAACTTTTACCTTACAAATTATCGAAGGATTTTAGTTAGAGATTGAAGATGATGGTATTTGAGTCATTTTTATCAGTCTTCATGAATAAATTGTGGTCACGGGGTATATCATTGATTTTGAAAAACACAGGGGTATCTCAAATATTCACCAAAACATGAAGGGGTAAATATCTAAATCAACAAAATATATTATAGTCTGTGAGTCCATCTCACAACGCAAGACAGTCACACACATACAGACATACTTTCTCTCTCTCTCTCTTCTCTCTCTTGCCGTTTACATGTCGTGATCTGTGTGCATTAATATCTTTCGAATCTCTCTCTCTCTCTCCTTTCAATGTTGGTTACTTCTGTTGTTTAATGTTATTGGCGTTGTCGAAGGCATGAAGTTCTCCGTTTCCCCAACACTTTGTATCTCCTTCTACTGAGTTAACTCGCTCGTTCTCTTCCCCCTCTGTTTCTCTCTCTAACTATGGGGAAGATGGCTCCAACTGGGAAGGCGTGTGGGTTCCATCGCGAGGGCAACGACTGGTAGGTGTTCCTCTTTCGATCTGTCTTTGCTTGGAATTTTGTTTTTTTTTTGTTCAATTTGGAATTTTGATTCCATTTATGCTTCAGTTTTTGCCTCTTTGAATTCGATTTCGGGAAAATTTCTCGAATTTTAATTGAATTTTGATGTTTTTAATACAGTGCGTGAGTTTTTCTTCTATAATCGAACAAACAGGGGTTGGCGTCCATTGATTTTCGAAAAAGGGTCTTAGAATTTTTGTTGTATTGGAATTGGGTGGGGCTCCAAGTCTTGCAATTTCGATGTTTTGGGTTCAATTCTAGTTTAAACCCCTCCTCCAAGAGATTGATTTTATCCGACATTTTGAAATGAGGGATGTGAATAATGTGATTTTTTTTGAAAATTTCTTGAATTTTATTTAAATTTGATGTTTTTAGTACAGTGCCTGTGTTTTTCCTCTAAAATCGAACAAAAAGGGGTTGGCAAGCATCAAGCAATTTTCGAAAAAGGGTCTTAGGATTTTTGTCCATTGGTTTACTACCCAATTTGAATTGGTTGGGGCTCCAAGTCTTACAATTTCAATGTTTTGGGTTCAATTCTGGTTTAAACTCCTTCTCCAAGAGTTTGATTTTATCCGACATTTTGATGTGAGGGATGTGAATGATGTGTATTATTGGAAAATTTCTTGAATTTTAATTAAATTTGGTGTTTTTAGTACAGTGCATTTGTTTTTCCTCGATAATTGAACAAACAGAGGTTTGCATCAAGTGTTTTTCGAAAAAGGGTTGTAGGATTTTTGTTGATTGGTTTACTACCCGGTTGTAATTGGGTGGGGCTTTAAGTCTTGCAATTTCAACGTTTTGGGTTCAATTCTAGTTTAATGCCCTCTGAAAGAGACTATTTTATTCAATTTTAATGTGAAGGGGGGTTATTTATTTATTTTAATGGCAGGTATTGTAATGCTGGTCTGCCAAGTGATATTACGGTCGAAGTTGAGGGAGTATTTTTTCATCTTCACAAGGTGTGCCTTTTCATATCTTTCTATTACTTTTATATGTTTTGGACTTCGGGGAAAGAAGATTTATTCTTTATGTTTGGATTTATGTTTTGTGGATTGGATATGTTGCATTTGTGGAAATTTTTTTTGTTTAAGAGTGAATTAGAGGCAAAATTTTGATGGAAAGATTGTTTCATGTATGGGGTAGGTCTCGCTTTTAATCCGTTAGCGTGATTCAGAACATTAAAGTCATATTTTTCATGATTTTGAAAATGCAGGTGTTGGGGTGTTTGATTTTGTTGTTTTTCTGCTGTCTTTATGCTGCTCGTCTGCCTTGGTGTTTGGTTTCCCTCATTGAGAAAATTTTAATTATTAAAAAATGAGCCTCAGTGGCCGAATTTAAAATTGAGGCAATTGGGAATCATCCCTTGTTTAGGTGAAATTCAGATTTTTAAAACTAGGTATAAATTGAAGAATTTGAATCCTTAATGTTTACCAAAAACTTGATTAAAGTTGAATATGGACTTTTTTTTTTGTTGGGGGGGGGGGGGGGGGGGAGCAGGAGTATGAGAAGGATTTAAGGGTTTGGTTGGATTCGACTCAAAATATGATGCTCAATTAACTCATTACTTCAGAGTCGCTCCCTTGAAACCCTATAGGTATATAGGATTTTATTGTTGTGTATTTAGGTTTTGACGGTAATGTCTCCTTTTTAATATTTCCACCATTTGCCAAGCTTTTTCCTAAGATTCTAGATGAGGGGGATGATCCAAAGTGATTGTGTTTAGGGCCACCAATTGAAAATTGCTCATTATTAATTGTGAGACCTGGAATAGATCTTCCCCAATCTTTGTAGTACCTATATTTTCCCTTTGTCCAACTTGACCATATCTATGTCTGATATGAAAGACTTGTAATAGGGGGGACTATAGCAGTAGAAAATTTTATATTTCTTTTAATATAACACAGACTTACAATAAATGAAGGACTTAATACTGCCAATTTACAAAATATATGTCATTTGTAGATATCAGAGGGCATTTCCCTTAGCAGGGAGAGTTCCTTGTGAGCCACTCAAGTCATTGCAATGAGTGGATTTCCTTCTAAAACAATTCTTCGGGAAGTCTCATGGGTACTTGATTCTGTGTCAAGAGTTCCCATGTAAATTATTTATATTATTATTAATAAAACTTCGGTAATGCAAGTGTATAAACATCTCATTTGTTGCACATGCTTCCCCAGGTTCATTGAATAAGTGAACCTTAGTAGGACATCTGGGGCATGGTTGTGATTATCAGGCAAAGTGCCATGAAAGTTTGTTGGTCAGGTGATAGATGAAACTGCATCTAAGAATGTAGTTGATGACATCAAAGATAATTCCTTGAATTGCAAGGAAGCTATTACCAAGCGATAAAGAAATATAACACTATACTATCAATGTTTTATGATACTTGCTGAGTTGATCAGAAAATAATAATAATAATAAGGGAAAAAAAAATAGTTATTACTAAAAATGAAGAGATATATGATCGCTTGACTTAAGCTTTGGAGCATTGTTTGTGCACTTTTGGAAATGAATTTACATTGAATGAATGGCTCAATCTGTGTCTGAAAATTTGAGAGAATGAATGGGTTAGAGACTTTGATGGGTACAGGTTTCTGCGATATAGTGACAGACTGACAGGTTTTATGGGTGAGACTACTCGTGTTCCACCTGTTCAAAGCAGTGGACTATGAAGAAAATCTATGGCATATCTGCGTTAAGCACTAGACATTTGAGAATTAGCAATTTAAGAGAAAGAGGCATTGCTCTTACAAGAATATTGGAAATTGATGATATATAGGATAACGTATTGTAAATTACACTTGTAGCTTAGTTGACTGACATATTGTAACGAAACCTTGTGGTTTGTGTTGAAGTCCAGCTATTCCTCCATAAAGGAAGCAGTTTGCCACCAAATTTGTTAGCCACATGAACCTAATTAACTTGCATACCTTATGAATCACATTTGATTGGCATGATGGGTCCCAACACAAGATGGCCAAAACGAGCTTAGCATAATTTCATGGTTAAATCTGCCATACATTTTAACTAATAGGAACTTGGCTTGATTGATCATGTTGATAATAGATGAGTCTTGCCATTCATTCTTTTGATTGTAATAGACAAGGAAATCAGAGATGTACCAGTGCCTCTGTGATAGGTCAGAAGACAATCGACCAAAGGCTGTCAATACACATGGGCTATGCATAACAGCACAAGTAGGCCCAAAATATACCCTGTTGGATGGTTGTGATCGTCTAATCTATGAACTCCTTTCCTGGCAGTTCCACACTTTTCCAAGCCATCTGAAACGTTGTAGATTGGATGGTTACAAGCATTCAATTGGGTCAATTTTTAACATAGGGAATCTTCAAGGTGGACCCTGTGCAATGTTGTTCTTACCATCTGTCAGATGGGCACCTGAAGACTTTCTTTTTGCAGATTATAAATATATTTGTATCTTTATTAATTGTCTCACTTTTTAGTGAATCAGCAAACTCTTTAATTGTTACTATTGAAATATACATTCACCATGCATTTTTCATTGTCTTATTTCTTTCTTTAATAATAAGAAAGAATACATTATGCTCATCTAGAATTTAGTTTATCTAACAACAATGCATGCCTTTCCAGTTTCCTCTCATGTCAAGATGTGGGAAGATCGCAAATATATTAGAAGAATCTCAAAACAAGCACGGAGAGACTTTCAACACGTCACTCACCGGATTTCCCGGTGGGCCTGACACATTCCTGGTTGCAGCCAAATTCTGTTATGGTGTCCGAGTGGAATTGACACCAAAGAACATAGTGATGGTATATTGTGCAGCAGATTTTCTCGAAATGACGGAAGAGTATGGAGAAGATAATTTATTGGCCAAGTCGGAGAGTTTCTTTCATAAGACTATACTTCGTAGTTGGAAGGATTGTATTTTATGTCTTCAAAGTTCAGAACCTGTTATTTCAAGAGCTGAAAGTCTTCAAATAGTGAGCAAATGTTTGAATGCTTTATCTATGATGGCATGTACGGATCCAAGTTTATTTGGATGGCCCATGATGATGTATGGTAGCTTACAAAGCCCTGGTGGAAGCATCCTATGGAATGGAATAAATACGGGGGCTAGAATCAGAAGCTCGGAGTCTGATTGGTGGTTTGAAGATATCTCGTATCTTAGTGTACCTTTATTTGAGAAACTTGTTCAAACAATGAAAACAAGAGGTATGAGACCTGAAAACTTGGCTGGTGCCATCATGTACTATGCAAGAAAATATTTACCGGGTCTTGGTAGATGGCAAGGCAGTCAAAGTGGCAAAACTAGAAGCGTTGCTAGTTTTAGCATGAAACCCGCTGTTGTTGATCAAAGGGTTCTACTCGAAAGCATTGAACGATTGCTCCCCGAAAAGAAGGGAAAATCTTTTTGTCGTTTCTTATCGGGACTTCTACGTGTCGCAATGATACTAGATGTTAGTCAACCATGCCAGAAGTCTCTGGAGAGGAGAATAGGGATGCAACTAGACTTGGCGACACTTGACGGTCTTCTCATTCCTAGTTATTCGGATTCTGATACTTTGTACAATACTGATTGTGTGGAACGAATTGTCGAGCATTTTTTGTCTTCGGAACAAAGTATAACATTGTTTTCTCCATCATCATTCAACCTAGAAACGTCACCGTCATCTGAGCCATTAAGAAGAGTTTCGAAGTTGATAGATAACTATCTTGCTGAGATTGCTTCTGATGTGAACTTGAAACCTGACAAGATACGATCTCTTGCGGAGGCTCTCCCGGAATCTTCAAGGTCTTTGCATGATGGGCTATATAGAGCACTGGATATCTACTTCAAGGTATGAATATGTAGTCTTATTAAATTCTTATAAAATTTTCCCTTGGATGGTAGTTCTGTTTTTAAAGACTTAGTAAATAACTATCAGGCTCTCATCTTTATGTTTTCTTATCTTTGTCTAGTTCTAACTTCTAGTAACTTCAATAGGTTCTTGATTGCTATAATATTATTAAATTCTTATAATTTTTTTGGATAAATTATTGTTGTTGACTATGATTTTCCATCAACTTCAACATAGATCAGGCTATGAACAGAAGGCATAATTTTAGGAGTTAACGGATAGAAATGAATGTTTATACCAAAAAAAAAGAGAAAGGGAAAAAGAGAAAAAGAGAAAGAAGAGTTGGATTATAACTGGATGGTTCACTCATCTTTGCTTCTAGCCCGCCTCACTCATCTGCCAACAGCAAAAAAGAAGAATAATGTGGTTTTCCTGATTTTTTTCTCAAATGAATTAACATCAAGAGCAGATCATGTAGTCTAATAACTTGGGTAGCTATCCAACTCAAAGTTTCCTTTATGTGCCACAAATTACTTGATTACCACCTAGAAGATATGTTGTATCACAAGTTAATATTTGTATGGCTCTGCCGCCATATTGAAATTTCAAGTGGTTGCCATGACGGACACCTTGACAGTTATCACTAGTGCCACATGTCAAGGTAATGCAGATTGACATATAAGCTTGTGACTTAAAATCATCAAAGTTTCTTACTTAAGGGCATTTTGCAGGCACACCCTTGGCTTTCGGAGAATGAGAAGGAACAACTATGTAACATCATTGACTACCAGAAACTCTCTATCGATGCCTGTGCTCACGCATCTCAAAATGAACGCTTGCCGCTAAGGATTATTCTTCAAGTCCTGTTCTTTGAGCAATTGCAGTTAAGAACAGCCCTTGCTGGCTGTCTCCCTGTCTTCGATGGTGAAACAGCTCCAACTGGTCCCACCAATGCGGGCCCAATAGTGCAGAGAGATGGGTGGGTCACGGTTGTTCGTGAGAACCGGGTTCTAAGAGTAGACCTCGAAAAGATGAGGTCCCGAGTTGGAGAGCTTGAACAAGAATTCGGTAAAATCAAGCAAGAGATGCAAAAGGTAGCTAAATCACATAGCTCTCTCAGTTCTCCACGTTTGATGGCTAGGAGATTCGGGTGTAAGCTTCTACCGCGAGCATCAGATACACAAGCCGATACCATCGATAGTGTGGGCCCTAGCCCGAGAGCTTCCCTTGATCGGTCACGTTCTTCCCGCCATTCCGGACACAGAAAAAGCTTCTCTTTGCTCTAAGCATATAAGGCACAGTGACTCTGTAGCCAACTGTGGAATATGATTTCATACAAAATTTCAAGAGATTCTATTGCCACACCGACTTTTGCTAACCCCACCCCAATTCATATGTAAATCACCAAAGAATTAGCACACATCTTGGGGTGGTGTTAGCAAAAGTTGGTGTGGCACTAGAATCCCCCAAAACTTATGGGAAGAAGCCATCCCTTGTTCTTGTGCTGCAGACATGGTGCAGTGGTGCCAACCTTGTGCATGCATGCATGCCATGTCTACAACAAAGGCAAAAAAGGTGGCTTCATCCCATTTTGATGCAACTTTCGTCTCAAATTTTCGGGCCATGGCCTATTCAAGGTAAATAGTACACATTGGAAGATATGGTGGATCCGTCTTTCGAGAAAATCCACCAGGTTTCTATTACCACACAGAATATGATTTATTTGTAATACATTACTGTACAGATCTGAGAGAAACAATGTAAAATTTTGAGAAATCTTGAGAAGCCATGGAAGACTTGGGGCTCCCATAATCTAAACATCAGCCCAGATGAATTGTTCATAATCATCTTTTTTTTTTTTTTTTTTTTTCTTTTTCTTTTGGCGTTCTGGTCTTTGTTTGGAATCTGGGAAAGTGCAATATTTATTGTGTGAACTGTGATTGGATCATGTAATGGTACAGGCTTGCAAGTGAATTTGACCCCCTTGCGCCGCACGACCTCACTTCGAAAGAATAGGGCCGTGACATTTTTGTAACGGTCATATCATTTGTCACCTAGAGTTAGGTGTAAGCTCGCCCCGGAGCTACTCGGCGTAGAAATGAGATATGGTCTGATCTTTATTCTTTTGAGGAAAATAAACAAAGATCTTAAAATGACCTATTTTAAAATTAGGTGTGATAATTGTTTAATCTCAACTTGAGTTACGAGGAATTGGACTTCAAATTAGAAATGCATGCATTTGTGGAAATTTGACATGTTATAACTAAAAGTGAATTTTTTTCATACTTGAGCTAAAAATGAAGTTATCTTTTCTTAGTTGATCGAATTGGTTACTTATTATTCGATTTAAGTTTCAAAAAATATTACATTGGCCTTCTTTTTTCTCGAAGTACATAGAGAAGAAGAAGAAGAAGACTAAGGTCATGTTTGGTAACACTTCTGAAGTCTGGAAACTAGAAATCAGACTTCAAAAGTTTCATCCAACATTCCCCATCACTGGTTCAAAACTTTGAATTTCAATTCTAAAGTCTCGATTTTAAAGGTGGAAGTGTTATCAAACACACACTAAAATGAGGTGGATTGAGATAGTAAAATCGGATGTAGATACAGTTGAATTAGCAAAAAAATGTGACCTACATATGTGATTCATGTTAAATTTTTTTTTTTTTTCTTTTCTATTATGATAATAATTAGAAAAAAATGTTCATGTTGAAGGTCATAAAATAAATGAAAGAAGGATTCAAAAAACATGGATGATGATAGCGAAAGGTGACATGAAAAAAACTATTTCAATGACATAAAAAACGTAATTCTCAACAAAACGAATAGAAGATTAAGATTCGTGTAGTCGACCAAATCTTTGAGATAAGGTTTTCATCATGATGATAAAGATGTATACATTTGATAAGTCGAACATCGAACAATCTCAGCCATTCAATCTGTGGCCCACCAATTCTCATTGTTGGATGAATTGGTGGCCCACCAAAAAGTAGGTGACCTACAACAAATAAAAAGAATATCCATTTTCTCTCTCTTGGTAGTCGAAATTCTGTACATCCGGGAGTTGGGTTACAATCTGACTCCCAACCTCTTCAATGACTATGCGATCCAATCCTTTATAAACTTACACCATCTCATCCATTGGTTTTGAGCATCATGAGCTTGGAATCCACATATTATAGTTAGTAGGGGCTGATTCCTTGTGGACCCACAAAGGAAAGATGGAGTTGGTTTGCAATAATACTCCCGGGAGCACAGAATCTTATACAGGTTATTTTCATTAACCAACCACACCAACCTACCAAGAGAGATACCTCTACTACTTGTAGTTTTTCCTTATCTGGATTAACAACTAAAGATGTCTCGTGGTGATCATAATCTTAGTGGGGCCCACCCATGTGGAAACAGACTTGTATTATTAATTAACGGAGTCTTAACAAGCCGTGACGGTCCGCTACCCACCGTTATTCATTTAAGTAACGTTTCCACAACAATCCATCCTTCAAAACTAACGTCGTCTACCTCCCGTTCCGTCTCTCTGGTTCGAAAACCCTAACTCTAACCCTAACTCCGTCTCTCTCTAATGGCTTCCTGCGACGACGATTTCTCTCTCCTTGGAGACGACAACCAAAACCCTAGCCACCATCACCACCATCACCACCACCAATCCTTCAATACTCATCGATTTGCCAAAGCGATGCCGATCCAATCTCACGCGCCAACACCTTCGCACCACCTCATCACCGGAGCCGGAAACTTAAAGAAGGTTGTCGGCGCCACCGCCGGAGACGAAGACGACGGTGAAAACGACTACAGCGACGCCGGATTCTGTTCAAAATCTGACACAAAATGTCCGCCTCCGTTTAACGGAGTTAACCCCTTTGTTTCGGAAGAAGATCCGAATCCCTTCGTTGGTGACGATGAATCCGATCCGAACAAATCTAGGGCTAATTCTCGACTCGATAAGAGGAGAGATCGAGATGAACTTAGCGATGGTGGAACTCCTTATTACAAAAGATCGAAACCTGGCAGTGTTGGTGGAGAATATAGGGGAGATTGTAGGAAGGATCGTGAGGAGTGGAGTGATTCCGCGATTGGATCTCTTCTCGATGCGTATACCGAGAAGTTTGTTCAGCTTAATCGGGGGAATTTAAGGGGGAGAGATTGGGAAGAAGTCGCTATAATAGTAAGTGAGCGATGCGAGAAGCAGAAGTGTGGGAAGAGTGTTGAACAGTGTAAGAATAAAGTTGATAATTTGAAGAAGAGGTATAAGGTGGAGCGGCAACGGATGAGTAATAGCGGAGTGGTTGTTAGTCATTGGCCTTGGTTTAAGAAGATTGAGCAAATTGTGAGTAGTTCGACTTCATCAAAAGCTGTTTCGGATGAAGATAAGTCTGTTGGTTCCTCTGCTAATATGCTTAAGCAGGCAAAGAGGTATATTTTTTTGGGTTCTCTTAAAGATTTGATTTTTTGTCGGTTTTACGTTACCCATTATTTGATCATGTTTAATACTTAGTTTTTAGTATGTTAGTAGTTCCTAGGAACATTTTTACCCATTATGTATAGTTGGTGCTTAATATTGATTTATCTTTTGTAATTTAGATGTTGGAGTATGCTCGACTTGAGCTAATTCTGTTTTTATGGATCAAAAAGATTATTTAGAAATATAAAAAAAGGATGTCGAGGAGACCTGACAAATACGAAGAAACGGAAAAAAGAAGAAAATAGCTACATGCACAAGCTTACATGCTCTCCTCTTTTTTTTTGATAAGTGAAGGATCTTTATTAAAAAACATGGTCGAGGTGACCATGCAAGAAGCTACACAAAACGGGAAGAAGAGAAAAAGCAAACCTAGATTAGACCTCAATACTACACACCCAACCCCATTTTGTTACAAAATCTTCAAAGACATTGCTCCAAAGAAAGAGAGACCCCAAAATTGAGAACAAGATTCCTTGAACAAGCTTACATGCTTTTCTAACAAACTATCAAGAAATGACCTGTCCAACTCCTCAAAAAACTCTTGCACCAATAGTAAATAAGGTCCATAATGCAGATATTGACCTCTTGGATATCTTGTTCCTCCAATGGAAAGCACAATTGTTTCTTTCGAACACTTTCAAATTGTTTGTTTTACTTCACAAAGTAATTACGATAAAGTCAGGTGGTCTGTCTAATATGGTAAGAAGCAATTAAGTTTTCTTTCGAAGGTGGCAAAGCAATGCCAATATGAACATGAGTTCGTCTTTTATTTTTTTGATCGGTAAGCTTGTTTTGAATGAGTCCAGTAACTCATTGCTGGTAGGATTTGAACCCAGGTCTCTGGTATTATCACCCAAAGACTTTACCAACTAAGCTACTTGGCACCTGCATGAATTCGTCTTGTTGTTGTTGGAATATTTTAAAAAAATCGGACTGGAAATTTTGCTCAACTGGTCCGACCGAGATTCAATTTGGCCAGAACGATTTCTATTAATTTAACTATATATATATATTCAATGTTCATCGATTTTCAGTTTTTCACTTTATGTAAAAGTCCTAAAAAAATTTAACTTGATATTTGATGCTAAAAAAGTAAAAAAATCATTGTAGATTTTTTTATGTAACTAAGATTTAAGAATGTTTTTGTATTTATTTAGAGATCCCTAAAAATAAAAATAATGTAGTAAATTTACAGATTTTATTTATTAACATAGTTGTTAGAGTTTTGATTTTAGAAGGTTTCTATATTTTTCGATAATAAAATGCAATGCCAATCTAGAAGGTTGATTTCCTGATTTTTTTGCAAGAGAATCTAAGAATGAATCGTTGAAAACTTGAAATATTTAAAAATTTTCAAAATCGGTCCTTAGTAGAGGATGGTTTTCATAGTTGAACCTTTAAAAAAAAAGGAGGTTCTTGATTGAACCACGGTTCCTATTGAATCAAACTGATTTTTATTGAAATCCCGGTCGGACCAGGTTGGACTGTCGGTCCAGCCCAGTTTTTAAAACACTAGTTGTATATTCTTTGACTGTCTCTTCTATGGTTGGTGCACTTAGGATGGTGCTCACCAATCTAGGCTTTTTTTTTGTGTGTTGCATTTTGACTCCCATTTCAATGTATGGCAGAAGACCAAGGAAATCAAGGTTCTTTAATAGAGAGACCTTTAGGTTAAAGGTCATATGAAATCAACACCAATTTTAAGAAATTGAGAATATATTATAATACTCATGTCTTAAGGTTGTTGAATTTTAATGCCCGAGAGTTATCATTGCCTTGATTGCCTTCATTCACATTAAAAAAAAAAAAATCCTAAATGGATCATCAGTCTTTCTCAAGTAGTGTTCGGAATTGTGTAAGATGTGCTCAGAATAGTGTGCGATGCAAAATCTTGAGGTATGCACCAATGACCAAACACCACATTCCTGGTGAGGTGTATGCCTCCGATATTTAGGTGCAACTTGGAGCCTGATAGGCTCAAACCGACCATGGTTAAGGCATGGGTAGGAATTTTTGAGTTTTATTTGGGCTTAGGCCTGGAAATATGAACCTTAGTTATTGGATGCATTGTGGAACGACTCTATGTTGGAAGTGGAAATGTCCTAAAAAAGTAGAAATTGGTCTTTTTTTACAAGAAGTAGGAGATGGTTTTCAAAGCGGAGGCAATATGCTAGGTAAAAGCTTCTTGCTCCTAGGATATCAACTCAACTAAAATTTTGGTTGGGCTTGGGTTGAGATCTTAAGGGTACTAGAGTGAGTGCCATTTGACTAATTGTGAGGGATACGAGGGTCAAAGGCTATGGAAAGCTTAGGATGGAGGAATCCCTTGTTGACGTTCTCCGATATAATGCCTTTGTTGTGGGAACACGCCTTTGTGAGGACAAGGGCGCTTGGTGCAGTGCATGATGTGTTACAACCAATTGATTTTGATAGTCGTTGAGGCATGTTCTGATACTCGTATAAGATATCATGGCTAATCTGTTTGTCCACTATGGGTTTCTGTTATGAAAGAGGTAATTTCACCCTTTTACTTTTTTCCCATCTTGACCCTTGTAACAAATTTCGGTTAGAGGGGCACCCCTAATCTTTTTACGATAGGTCTACCTATAAATAGAGGATTTTGGGCATGATGAAAGGGTACATACGTGCATGTATAGACATGCACTTTTGGACACTGAAGACTTGCAGACACACAAGATGCCTTTTTTATCCCTCTCTTTCTTGTGTCTACCTCTGCAAGTGAATCTTGGCATTTTCATTCTCTCTAGTTAATCTTTTTTCCCCTTCTTTGGTACTTATACTTTTTGTATCCCGCTCTTTGTACGTGTTTGGACGGCCATATTCCCGTTATTTATTTCCTACAAGACTGGGTCTCTCTACCAGGTGTTTTGCCTGTGGCTTCAGAATGTATTCACATTTGGCATATGCCACTCTGACCGAGATCTTTGGGGATGACTTGGTTTTAGGCGGAAGGTTGGGATCACTAGTCACCCAACCCAATTCACTTTGCATCCAACGTCCACAACAATGTTTTAAAAACCAGACCGAACCAGCTGTCCAACCAGGTCCGACCAGGATATCAATAAAAAATGGTTCAGTTCAATAGGAACTGTTATTCAATCAAGAACCGTCAAATTTTTATTTTTAAACCAAGTTCAACTGTGAAAACTGTCCTCTTTTAAGGACCGATTTTGGAAATTTTAAAATATGTCACGTTTTCAATGCTTCATTCTTAGATTCTCTTGTAAAAAATCAGATAAAATCTTAAAATATCGGGAAATAAATCCTTTTAGGTTTGTATTGAATTTTATTGTTAAATAAATATAGAAACCTACTAAAGCTAAAACTCTAACAACTATATTAATAAATAAAAGCTGTAAATTTACTAAATTGTTTTTATTTTTAGGGATGTTTAAATAAATGCAAAAACCTTCTTAAATCTTAATTAAATAAAAAATCTACTACAGTTTTTTACCTTTTTAGGACTTTTACTTAAAGTGAAAAATTGGAAATCAATGGACATTGAATAATTTAACTGTATATATAATTAGTTAAAGGGATAGAAATCAGTACACCAAATTGAATCTCGGTCAAAACCCGGTTCGACCAGTTGAGCAAAATTTTGTTTCATTTATCAGTCCGGTTTTTAGAACATTGGTCCACAAAGACATCCTCTTTCTGCCCTCCAACACTGGAAAAAACATGTCACGTTGCAGAGTGAAATTTGTAATGTATTACTATTTGATCCATTGTAGTGTGAATACTATGGATTAAAAGGTAGAAATGATTGGTTTTCGGACCAAAATTCTGATATTTGAGTGGGCATCCTTAACCAACAAAAGAAGAGATTGTTCTGTTGCTTTGTTTTCTTTCTAAGTACTTTAATGTCAAATGGAGTGCTGGTTTGAGTTTTGGATACTTGCCTCATAACAAATGCCACTTTGCAGAGTTACCATTTGATGCATCATGTAATCTGTCGGATCTCAAGTCAAACTTCTGATTTTTGTGTGGGCAGATATCCTAATGCAACAACTATGACTGCTGGTTTGGTAAATAACATGAAGTCAAAATCATTGTCAAATCCTAGATGGCGAAGAGTGGTTTTCAAAATTAGTGGTGCTGCATTATCTGGGACTGGATCTCAGAATATTGATCCAAAGGTACTTTCTTCAGTTCCTCCATGTTAAGTAACATTTGGTTTTTCCAAAATTACACTATATAGGAATTTCCATGTGTAATCTTTTGGGTTATAGAAATTGAAGTGCTTCCTTTTATTGATAGGTCGTGTTGCTGATTGCTAGGGAAGTTGCAATGGCTTGTCGTTTTGGAGTGGAGGTCTTTCCAAGACTCCCCTCATTGTGTAATTTAAGACTACTATTCTAAATGTTGCTCTATCCAACCTGTTCTTTTATTTGATTTCCGAGATGCTTGTTCTTACACTATTTACAGGTGGCAATTGTTGTTGGAGGTCGTAATTTCTTTTGTGGAGACTCATGGGTAACTGAAACTGGATTCGATAGATCTACGGCATACCAAATTGGGTAATGTTGTTACTTTTATATTGTTGTTGGCAATGCAAACTTTTCCTTTAGTATGATTCAGACCTTAGGGCATGTTTGATTGCAACTAAAATATTTACCTGGCAAATGATGTACATGCAAATCCTTTTCCACTGTTTGAGCACATCACAGAAAATCTCTTTGTACTCTTCCATTTAAATTGGGTTATTTCCCCCCTCTTGAGTAAATCTAGCCTTTCAAACTTGTTAAGATTTTAACTTTAAAAATTCTATGCCACATTTTCAATTTGGGAATTTAATAGCTGTCCATTTTCAAAACCTTGGATCAAGTTAAAAAAATTATTTTTTTAATCTAAGTTTTTCCATTAAATCTTTGATGGCTATGGTGTTGGATTGCCAATTTGGTAATCCATTTGAGCTCAAGGCCCTTAGTAAGATTTGAAATCTTGCTAAGTTAGCAAGAAAAATGTTTCTTTAAATTTTTTTTTTTTTTTTTTTAAATTAGTGTATGTGCACATGGACACGTATCAAAAGGGTTTATTTATAATTTAAAATACTTATTGAATGGGTTTTCAAGATTATATAGTAAAACGGATATTTTCTAGTTTTGAAAACTAACCATCATGATTATAGGTCGTTGGTTGCAATTTTTAGGTTTTTGACCAAAATGACTCTGATTATAAAAAGTTTAGACAAAAAAGTGAGGGCATTTATGAGATCCAAATTTTGGTGCCGTTTGGCAAAACATTTTCTTGGGGGGGGGGTAGAAAAGATTTGCCGTCTCAAGTGGCAAATCTCATGCGCACAGCAAATCATTTCATTTCATTTTCCAATAACACGATGCAGATTGCAGACAACCGATTTGAACATTGATGACCCGTATTTAGTGTTTTGATTGTAATGACAACATATGAGACCCTTGTCATAAAAATGCTGGGTTGGGCTGAACGAATCCTGTTCCTCTATTCAATGTCTTGAGCCATCTTAGGACGTGGTAAAGTCTTTAAATGGCTACCTTACTTAACTATTTATCCAGGGTTGGGACTATCAACATAGTGTAAAAGAAACAGATAGCAAAAGTTACTTTCTTTATGCAATAAAAAAAAAAAAACTAATTATTTTTCTCTTTTAATAATTATATGTTTGTCCCCTTGAATGTGATTGTTTTGTTTGTCCCATTTCTAGTTTTATACTTCACATTAATTCTATTTTTATTACGGTAATATATGCTGTCACTGTAAACTTGTCTTACCAATTATGAGCTAATGGTGTGGTAGCCATGTATTGGTCACAGAATGATGGCAACCGTAATGAATTCTATACTACTTCAGTCAGCTTTAGAGAAGCTAGGTGTTCAGACTCGTGTACAAAGTGCATTTCCAATGCAAGAAGCTGCTGAGCCATATAGTAAGAGACGGGCCATTCGACATCTCGAAAAAGGAAGAGTTGTTATATTCGGTGGGATTGGTGCCGGCACAGGAAATCCACTCTTTACAACAGATACAGCCGCTGCTCTTAGAGCTTCAGAAAGTATGATTTCTCTCTCTCTCTCTCTAATTGCATCCCTTCTATTTTGGGTAATTTATTTGCTCGTTTTGCAAAGAAATTTTTGATGTAGTTGTAATGGTTATCGTTGGCCAGTTAATGCCGATGCACTCCTCAAAGGGTCCAACATTGATGGTATCTATGACTGCCATTCCAGAAACAACACCAATACGACATTAGAGCACATTTCTTTCAGGGAGTTGGTTTCCAGAGGTGTGACAACCTCCATGGACATGATGGCAATAACATACTGTGAAGAGAATGGAATTCCTGGTTGGTTCTAGTTCTTCTCATCTTTCGTTAATTCGTTTATTGGTGCTGTTAACGAGTTAAGAGGCATTAAATACACCTCTAAAACTTATTTTACTACCGGAAATGCCCTAAAAAATATTTCCTACCAAAAATACCCACCCTCATACTGATTTCCAAGATGTTTTAAATGCATCTTAACATGTGCACTTAGGACACACGATACCAAGACCCTTTGTTTATTACTGGGGACTAGAAGGTGGCATGTGCAAACACACAACCCTGAAGTTTTTATTTGTAATTTAAAATGTTAATTAAAGTTACTTCTCAAAAAAAAAAAAAAATGTTAATTAAAGTACAGTTTTTAAAAATTCTGTAGAAAAGTGGTTATTTTTATAATTTTAAAAACTAATTAACGTGATTTTAGGGGATGTGGGATTACAATTTTCTTGGGTTTTGACTGAAATGACCCTGGTTGTATTAAGTTTAAATGTTAAGGTGTGGGGATTTTTGGAATCCAAATTTTGGTGTCTCTATCCAGTCCCATGTCTTCTGACCAAGGTATGTCCTACCCTTTGCAGTTGTGGTCTTTAATTTACATGAGCCGGGCAATATTTCAAGAGCTTTATGTGGAGACCAAGTTGGTACCCTCATAGATCAAGCAGGAAGGATTAGCTGATACATATGGAGCATTCCTTCTCTAATGTTCATACCATTTACATGTCAGAAGCAACACAATATCGCAGTTGAGATCATTCTTGAAACACTGCCTACACACCGAAATCTGCTACGGGGCAAACACAAATCTGTTTGAAGCCCTAATGCATTTCATCCTGCCAATGCTCTTCATTTGAAGTTTGGCATTTGTGATATATAAAACAAGAAAGTTGGGAAGAGGTTCTGATTTGTCCATACTTAACAGGGTTAGTAGACAATTGCTTGATTGGTTATCAGGTTATATCTGGTTACTACAGTGAGGGATGCCTTGTTGATACAGGTTGAGAACCTAATGTGCACCCCCAATTGTTCTCGACGTATGTATTTTGCCTGTAAATTTATTAGAGGGTCTTTTTTGTCATAAAATTATGTTGGGGGGAAAGTGTCTGATACAAGAATTGGGATGCAAAAATGTAGTTATGGTTGTGATACATACTTCCCACTAGTAGTTTTGATGGGAAAGGATAAAATGTGGATGTCTGTCGACTCTGGATATTGTTTTCCGAAATTAATATCCCGATATGACCTGACAAAATAGTTTTGTTTCATTTTGGAATGTTGTTGTGGAATATTATAATATCGGTCATGATCGGGATGAAGGATTGAATGCTTTGAGAATGTTTTGGTCGAGTTTAATTATCGCAAAGAAAGATATTAAACCTTGAAGGCTGTCTAGGTAAGCTAAGTGCATTGAAGGCTATTTAAAATCACTGCAATAATGCATTTGATGTCAGTGGTTTATTTAGTTTTAGAGCTTATGTCGCACCAATTTTTAGTATAAGACACCAAACAATGAAATTAAATATGGTGTATGGAAGGTGGATGAACAATTTTTCAATGACTGCATCTTCTATTTTACTCTCTTCTTCAAGATCTTTGAACACCAAAGAAACTGACTATTTGAGTGAGTGTCCAGAGGAAGAAATCGATGATTGGCTGTTGTCAGAATTCATTGCAGAAGGTCGCTTCAAAATTTTGGAGGAACCCTCCTCGGAACATGACACAGCTTTTTGTGTTTATTTTATGCTCTTAATTTATTGCTAATATTTGGGATACCTCCTTGAAGACATCACTTGAAATCTAAAGAAGAGGGTTCTACCGAAATTTTCTAAGTGGGAGGGGTGCTTCAAAGTTTTTTTTCAACTTGGGCAGCTTTCACTGTCATTGATGTGTTTGTATCTTATTTTGTGTACTATATACAGTCGTGCTGGAGTGACCTCAAGAGTGTACCTCATATCGCACATGGTGGAAATGTGTATGAACCATAGATGCTTTTTGTGTATCTCTATTTAAAGCACCTATGCTTTCTGCACACTTCCACATCAGGATGTGCCATACGAGGTACAATCTTGAGGTCACTTCAACATAAATGTTGGTGTGGCAATAAAATCTCTCCTTTTCTTTTTATAAATGTTAAACTATGCCCAGTATTTTTATTTTACTTGTTAACGCTGAAGCTATGTTTTGTAAGTGATAACTCATAGGGGTTCCTTAGTTAATGCTGAAGAACAAAAATCTGATAGAGAAGTTTTGTATTTGAAGTAATAATGTACTGTTTGATTAAAACAAAGTACTAATCTTCACTTGAGTTGGAAACAAGGGATCACTCTGGGGATGTAAACAAACATTTCTGTAGGCAAAAGCGGAAGAGAAGGAACACTAGTGCTTATGGATCAACACTACCTACCACACAGTTTTCCATGAATGACATCTAAAGCATGTATCAATAGCTGGCCCGGGCATCTTCAGTGGTAACTAGTGACGGCGAGAGCGAATTACGTGATTCGTCAAATTCTTCCCCAAGCGGCGATTGCTCCACCCTTATCTCCTCAATCATCTTTACCACCTCCAACATTGTGGGTCTCTTCTCCGCTTGCTCCACCGCACACGTTAGTCCCACATGTAGCATTGCCACCAATTCCTCCTCGATGTTCTTATACCTCAGCAGCTCCGGATCAAACACCTCGGCCGTCCACTCGTCTCTCACCACAGATCGAACCCAATTCGGAAGATCAACCACTTGTCCCTCCTCATTACACAAATGGGTAGGAGAAGGGTATTGCAATGGAGCCCTCCCGGTGAGTACTTCCAACAGTAAGACTCCAAAACTATAAACGTCAGCCTTCTGAGAAAGCTTCTTGGTTTCTACTTGCTCGGGCGCTCGGTATCCTCCTAATTTTGATGCGGCTTGATTTGGATTGAGAACTAGAGCCAACCCAAAATCAGATACACAAGCGACACCATTTTTGTCAAGAAGCACATTGGAGGATTTCACGTTTCCATGAGGTATCTTTGTCGAACTGTATTCCTCATGGATCCTAGCAAGCCCACGAGCCGCTCCTAATGCTAAGCTGATCCTTGTTGTCCAGTCCAAAGGAATTCTCCCTGGCCCACGATTTCCTAATTGTAACAACAAAAAACAGAAATCAGGCATTTCTCCAGATTATGGTTAGTATGGCAAAAGAAAATTTTTTGTACTGAAAAAGTTACCACACCGAGGCCAAGACCCAACAAATCTATGGACAAGAGACCTCTCCGAAGACGCCTTGAACGGCCAAGGAGAAAATGCAATGATGGGGTGGGTGAGTACCAAGAACTCAAAGTTTTCCGTGTAAATCAAAATGAGATTATCCCGAGAGGGCAAGGTGGTTGACCTGAACTGACAAGTGTCGTGTTATGTTAGAGTGGTTGAACTGACAAAGTAGTTAACCTAAACAAAACACGCAAACTGACAAGAGGACATATGCCTACATCACACGTTTGGAATTGGCCGACTCGGACAACTGTTGACATGTGTCAATTCCTACGATCACAATATTTGTATGCAAACTCTATAAATAAAAGTTCATTTAAAGGAAATGTGTGCACTTTTCACTGAAGTCTAGACTTTGCCTGACTAATGGATTAACAACTAACTTGATTGTCGAAGTATTTTGGCAAGTCCCCATTGTCAAGGAGTGCCCAACTGAAATAGTTCAAACCATGTAAGTTACAAGGGTAGGACCATATTTTGTACCCACAATTAAGAGATTCATGTAAAATGACAAAAATTCACTCAAGGATAGAGCACACCAACCATGGAGAAGTGAATGCAAGCTTCCATTGGGAAGATAATCATAGACAAGAAGCTTCTCTTCCTTAGTGTAATAATAAGCCCTGAGACGAACAACATTGGGGTGGCTGAGCTTCCCCATCACATCCATGTACTCTTCGAATTCCTTTCTCGTGCAAGGTTTAGTATCCTTAAGCCTCTTCACCGCGACAGTGAACCCATTTTCGAGAATCGCCTTGTAGACAGTCCCCAAGCTTCCCTTCCCCAACATCTCCGCTGATGCCCGAAGAAGCTCTTCGAGCTCAAATTGGTTCCTTTTATCCAAGAACACAAGCTTATTTCGATCCCCATCGATCTCTATACCCCTATTGACCATATAAACTTTCTTCTCACTACTACTACTACGACTACTCTTGCTTCTTCTCCCACATAAATAAGCAACGAAGACAGTCACGATAGCAAGTAAAACTACTGCAATTCCAACGACAATTGCAACAATTGCAATTGTACCCAATCCCTTCCGAGTCCCAATTTTTCGCCTTTCGGCTATGGGTGTTGCCGGTAATGAGCTAGGATTGGATGGAACAACTGTTTGGGTCGTCGAATTTGAAGGAGAATCCGTTATCGAACAAATAGGAAATGGGTTCGACCCACACAACCCCAAATTTCCAGAAAAACTTCCCTCCCCAAACTTTCTCTGTAAATTTTCGGGCAATTTCCCAAACAACTGATTGTTAGATAAATTTAGGTCTCTGAGCTGAGGCAAAGCAAATGAGAAAAAATCAGGGATTTTTCCAGATAGAACATTGTTCTCGAGACGAATCGTAAGGATACGAGTTAACTCGGAGATCTCTATAGGAATTACACCTTGAAGATTGTTGTTTGAGATATCGAGCCTAAGAAGACGTTTTAAAGAACCGATTTGAGTTGGAATCGGTCCGGAAAAATCGTTTTTTGAGAGGTAGAGAAGCTTGAGATTGGAACAATTGGTGATGGGGAGAATGGTTGAGTTGAGTCGGTTGTTGTTGAGGTTAAGGAGACGGAGTTGGTCTAACTGAGTGAGTGAGTCGATTGGGCCACGGAGGTCTAAGGAGGGGAGAGAAAGAGCTGTAACTCGACCGTTGGTGCACTTAACGCCAAGCCATGAGGCGTTGCAAGCGTTGGTGGTGGTCCAGTTGGTGAGGAGGTTGGAGTGGGTGTCTGTGTGAGTGCGGAAGAGAGTGAGAGTGTGGGTGTCGTTAGTTATTTGAGAAGCAGTAAGAGAAGAAGAGAAGAAGAAGAAGAAAGTGGTGATGAAGATGAAGGTTGAAGTACCCATTTTTGGTTTTAGTTTCAGTTTCAGTTGGTGGGAAGAAGAACTGAAGAAGACGAAGAAGAAGCCAAGCTTCTCTGTCTCTGTTTCTCTCTCTCGCTCTCTCTCTCTCAGTCTCTCTGTTTATGTAATTTTGTATCTCTCTCTCTCTCTCTCTCTCTCTCACTCTCACTCTCTTTGATTATGTAATTCTGTATCTACTATCACTTAAGTTGGTTTGATTAAAGGGAAAGTTACCTAACATGATTAGCTTTTGTTTGGACTTTGAAAGACTATAATGAGTTTGGATCCAGTACACCAAGTCTTCATTTCGAGAAACAACTTCAAAAGAGAAATTATATTGACACACCAATAATCTCTAAGGACAGACTAATTTTCGAAAAAAAAAATTGAAAAATGTTTTGGGCACTCCATGTCGAAGGGCACACTTTTGAGGTGATCGAGAGAGAGAGAGAGAGATTGGTGTGTTAGTTCATCAAGAGAAGAAACATAGGTGATGGAGAGGGTGGTGCCAATGTAACTTTCCTAATTCAGATTATACATGTATCACCTCGTGATATATAATAATAAATTTGATTTGAAGATCATATGATGTAAATAAAATTTTATTTATTAGAAAAAACATCAACTCGTAATATATGATAATAATATTATGTCTTGAAGTCATAAAAGATCCAAATGTTAGGTGTGCCACGTGCATAGTCTCAATTGGAGTCTCCATCAGAGGTGTAATGGATAACATGATTCGTAAAATTGGATAATCATAGTTAAAAAAAAACTGTTACATACAAAGATGTGATCATAATAGAAAGCATGACCTAAAGAAAGGTGTCAATAATAGTCAAATTTACTTATTGGATTCATTGTTTGTACCTATGTATGTAATATATATTTAATTTAAGTATCGAAGCGTCTTTGGTTAGATGTTTATTGTTAAAAAAAAAAAAAAAATGAAATATTATTATATGCTTGCAAATCTCGAAATCTCGTGATGATAGATTTTATGAAAATTCACATTCTCATGATTGAGTACCGACCATGAAAAAAAAAAAAAATCCCTCAAATCAATTGATTAGAATTCACAATTAAAGTTCTTTTGTGAGCATGACCAATAAGGTCGGTTTATCTTTTTTTTTAAAGTTGTGATAATTTGACGTCCCATCACAGAAATATAGGTCATTTTCTTGGGAAACACAAGAAAATGATTTATGGTTATGCATATCCCGAGGCAAAATCTATGATTTTTTGATGGGAGTGTATGTCGCGGCAGAGGGGGGGGGGTTAAGAAAATCATTATTCTTTTCAAAATCCTTAAGACTAGTAACTGATCCCAAACCTGCTAAGAAAAAGGCACTTAAACGTATTGGCTTGATGTACCAATCAAGCTGACTTTTCTTTAAATAAAGATTCATTATTTAGTGGGCTATGTAGTAAGTAAACAGATAGGGAGCAAAGTAGCTATGCGACATTTGGGAGTACAAGATGGAAACTCTTCCATTACACTACTCACGTCAAAAGAATAAGGAGGCAGCTCTAAATTTTTAAGTTGATGAAGGAGCATCAATATTACTTACTTATTATTTAGTTAAACTTACGACATGTTATCAAAGTAAGGGTAATTTAAACTTATGACATACTCAACCTATTTTCTTTTAGAGATTCAACATAAAGTGTTGGGATCCGTGAACTCGTGAAAGTGAACTCATATTTATTCACATATAATCTTGATCATGTATTTGTGAGATCTAACAGTTGAGATTTATCTTAGAGACCTGTAATATATTATGAGGACATATATTTTATCCCAATCATTGGATCTCACATATAAATGGTTGTGATTGTATGTGAACATATGAATTCACTTTTCACGAGTCTACTGATCCTGACCTCAGACATAAAATGACTTAAAATAATCTATTTTTTCTCTAAACAAATTAAGGATTAGTGGTCAATGTGAAAGGTAGGTTTGACGGATTTTGAGTCCAAGTTGCGTATCAACACTCAACTAACCTTACCAACTTATCTAAATTGGCATCTTCGTCTCATCTTTGACTTTCAGTCCAAAACCTTGATTTATCACCTAAACATTTGTTTTCCAAGTTAAACCTTAGAATAAACTCTTTTTAAATCTATTTTACGTCACCTTAACTCCATCTTTAATCTTTTATCGAAAATCCTTTATTTTTTTACCAAAATTCCATCGTCTTCATTTTCTAAAAATCCCATCTTTTGCTTATGGTACGAAGGTGTAAGAAAATGGAATTTTGAAGTTGAAAACTTAACTTTAAAAAAAACATTATCCTAAAAATTGAAGATGCTTAAGGAGAGCAAGATGTTAAAAATAAGGGCATTTATGTCATTTTCTTATTAACATCATAGAGAAAACCAAAGGTCAAAGGGGTATTTCATCAGTTTGATGACATAGAGGGGTATCCCAACTATTCAGCAAAATATACAGGGGTGTGTCTAAGTTACCCCTTAAATAAAGGTAATAAAGATAAAGTACTTCTTAGGCAAACTGTAAAGTTGGTCTACCCTTCTCAAAGCAAATATAGAAGAGAGTGTTGTACGTGGTGCAATATTTGGGAAATTGGGCCCACATTTCAAATTATTATCTGATTGATTCCCAATTGCCTTGCTTTTCCAACGGTCCCATTGCCTTCCTATACGTGACTGCAAGTCTGACCATCAAAGAAAGAAAGAAAGAAAGAGACGACTACGTGGCATCTTTTTATTGGTTCTTAGAATCAAAGATAAACTATTAAAAACTATATTAAGTTTAATACAAGAGACCAATATAGAAAAAGAGGGTTTGTTACTAAGACAGAGAAGCTGATGTTTCTTTTGGACCTTTTAAAAGGGTCGCAGTTCCCAATAAAAGAGAATAATGTATAAAGATTTGTTTTGACTTTTAAGGACTGTTAACTACTTAGAACCATTGATGGTGTCTGAAGATTCGTTTGTAAATATCGAGGAAAATCTATTGGTGGATTCTCTAGGGAAGTAGATAAGGGTAGTTGGGACATGATAGTAAGAGGAGAGAGAGAGAGAGAGAGAACTTTCAGTTTCTTCGATTTAGGGTTTCGGATCTTTTAAAGAGCTGACATTGGGCTAGTCTAGTTAGTGAAAAAAAAAAAAAAAGGGGTTGGTTTGCCCCGGTTCGAGGGTTCCCGATTTGTGGTTTGATGCTTTTGAAAGAAACCCGATACGTAGAGGATATTTAAGTCATTTATGTTAATCTCATAAAAGAAGAAGACTTAGGTCAAGGGAAAATATCATCATTTTGAAAATAAAGGGATATCTTTAATATTTGACTAAATCTAGGGATTTTCGAAATAAAGAGTACTTCCAATATTGACGAAAATGTTAGGTTCGTTGTTTTGGATGAACCCATTATGAATTGAATCTCGAATTGATTTAGATTGTACTAATTCATATTTTAATACTATATTAGTGAACCTCGTAACACTACTTTGATCAGAGGAAGTAGAGGTCTTGAGTTCAAATCCCCTTAAGAATTATCTTTAGGGATTTATCTCATAAATTATCTTAGAAGGGATTACATGTGACTCGAAGATTAGTTTGATGTTCTAAGAGGTTTGGATGTCTTGATTCCCAAAAATAAATGTCTTAACTATATGTTTGTTTATTTCATATGCCCTTTTTCTATCACACATAATAGAATATAGTAATTTCTCACAAAATACGAAGTTGAAATACTGATTTAAAATTATAAGTCATTGTATCCAAATTTTAACAAATAAAATAATTTATTTATCAAATTTTAGATCATTTTTTCTCAAGTTCTTGCATAATGTCTACAATAATGTATCACAAATACTTTAATGCTTGTTGATGCAGAAGCCTTAAAAAGATGGAGATTCTCTATTTTTTTTAAGAATGGGACAATCCATTGCCACACCAACTTTGACTAATGCACCCCAATTCATGTGATATCAAAAAGGAATTTAGTACACATCTTGGGCTACTCTTAATACAATTGGTGCGGCAATAGAAGATTAGAGATCCTATCATCTTTAGTTATGGTGTTTGATAGAAGATTGGATTAGTTTCAATTATTTTATTTTAGTTGGCTTTTTCTTATGTAAATCTCTGAAAAATAATGGAAATACGGATGTTTTTGTTTCCACCAACAACTTAAGAACCAAAAGATGATGCCCTTTCTCTCTTTCACATTGGATTGATAGGGGCTTGGATCCTATCAAATTCTTTTATTATAATATCTATGCAATTATTATTTTTTGATATATAGGCCATTTTTAGGTGTTTGTCTATAATCGAAATTAATTTTGCGGTGGTTGGTGATTCTTGTGTCGAACTATATAAAGTCATATTTATTTGATTTTATCTAACATTGAACCCAACACAAAGCCTCAACACGACCCTGGCCCACGTGGGCCGGTCGAGGCTAAGAACCAATGGGGGATCTAAGGCCGGACCAAATGTAGTCTGTCTCTTTAGGGTTGGGTTAGATCTCAGCCAAGTCCGGTCGGGCCCTCCTGTTGGCAATTCTAATCTTTGAGTATAAACATATCTCCATGTCCTCAATTTCAGGTAGGCTAGTTCATCTCCCCTCCACATATAGTTGACAAGTTTGTGTTTTTTGTTTTTTGTTTTTTCCATCTTCTTTTTGTATATTTCAAATATCAAATTTAAAGATACAAAATAATTCATGAATTATATGTAGTTAAATGTTTCCCAAATAATTTATTTATATGACTTTTGAATTGTCATGTTTTGATTTGCTAAGTAACTTAGTGGGGTTCATGGTTTCAAAACATATCCGAGACTGAGAGGTATTTCCCGAGTTGTGTCAGTATCAGGCATGGACGATACGGACGGACAAGTAAATATTTTAGACGAGATATTAAACCCCACGTTCATTTTCCATTTTTTTGAACAAGACGTCTCAAATATATTGGAAAACTCATCCGAGATGACTCGCTATCTAGCATGGATGAGACGAGACGCAAAACCAAGTTTTAAAACCATGGTGGGAATTAATCTGACACCTAGCCAGTTGGGTTTTATGCCTGGGAATGGGCCTCCCATGGCTTTCCATGGATTGACAACTCAAATTGATCCATGCAGTCCATTGGGCTCACCCACATTCTATAAGATTGGTTAGCCCATGATTGAGACAATGGATCCAAAAAAAATTGGTGCCAAACTTTTGGGCCTCACACTCTAGGAGATGGGTTGGGGGTACCAAAGTCTATGAACCACTAAATTTGTAATGAGACTACTTTGCATTTGGATCAATAAACAAAAATCTATCAAGTCAAATAGTATAATTAGTCAATCTCATGATAGTTTTAATAAAGATTAATGCTGGAATGACTTCAGTGGGGGACATCTTGATGTGGTGGTGAGTGCATACCCATGATGCATTTCTCCGAGATATGAGTAAAATGCATCTACAGACATGCACGCATCACCACGTTTAGGTGTCCCCCTCTGAGGTCACTATAGCATGACTCTTTTATAAATGGCAAACTAGAACCTAGGAGTAATCCTATAATTCAAGAATTTTTTTTTTATCGAACCCGTATGATAAAGATGGGTCCCGGTAAAAAAAAGATCTAATATTTTTATTTTATTTCGACAAATTATATTTTTTGAATTTGTTCTATCTTAAAATAGAAAAAAACGTGAAGGGTGATTGGATTGATGATAAAATAAAATCTTGGATCACAAACAATGATTAGATTGACGATGAAGATCATTTTTCTTACAGAATTCAAACTCCTTCTTGAGAAGATCAAGTTTATAAGTCCTTTTCGATATCCATTCAAGATTATTTTTCTAAAAATTGCTTAGACTTCAACTTTAAAAATGCTCAAGCTCATAAGCTATCTTTAGAGACAAAGTATCTTCCAACGAAATCATTATCACAAGTCCTTCAGAAGCAAAAGCCTCCTTAACTAAAAAACGCATGCACAAAATAAAAAAGAACAAAAATCCACTAAAAGTTATGGAAGCAAAGTCAAGCACTGCAAGCCTTTCATCACGGAAACTAATGCCTCTTTTTTAGTCGATAAAGTGTGAAGTACGAAGAGAAAAAATCTATGCTAGATTCCAAAGAATGAAGAATGCATGATATGATACAAGAGAACAAAGAATTATTTTCACTAAAGAGAAGAAACTACAAGACATTCTCTAGAAAAATAAAACACCACTTTTAATGGAGGAGTCGTGTTGGAGTAACATTGAAATTGAACTTGTTTCACACATTGTCACATTGCCACATTGGTGTGCACAGAAACCATAGATGCTTCTTACTCGTATCTCGATGAAAATAATCTATATATGGTTCTGTATACACATCCATGTCAGCCTCATTGTTTTTTTTCATCGAGATGGATGTGTATACAGAACCATATATTGATGCTTTTCATCGAGATACGAGTAAGAAGCATCTATGGTTCTGTGCACACCAATGTGGAAATGTCTGAAACGATATCAATTTCAATGTTACTCCAACACGACTCCTCCATTAACAGTGATGTTTTATTTTTCTAGACAATGTCTTGTAGTTTCTTCTCTTTAGTGAAAATAATGCTTTGTTCTCTTGCATCATATCATGCATTCTTCATTCTTTGGAATCTAGCATAGATTTTTTCTCCTCGTACTTCACACATCGACTAAAAAAGAGGCATTAGTTTCCGTGATGAAAGGCTTGCAGTGCTTGACTTTGCTTCCATAACTTTTAGTGGATTTTTGTTCTTTTTGATTTCGTGCATGCGTTTTTTAGTCAAGAAGGAGGCTTCTGCTTCTGAAGGACTTGTGATAATGATTTCGTTGGAAGATACTGTCTCTAAAGATAGTTTATGAGCTTGATCATTTTTAAAGTTGAAGTCTAAGCATTTCTTAGAAAAATAATCTTGAATGGATATGGAAAAGGACTTATAAGCTTGATCTTCTTGTTGAGTGTGTGACCCGAATTCTAATTGACCCAGTTCAGAAGGCCCGCGGTGCGACATTTTGTGGTGAAATAAAATTAAGGGAAATTTTTGGGGCTCTATGGTGGTAGCGGAGGGATCAGGCCGATAGGTCCGATCTCGTAGCCCACCACTGAGCCCGTTAGGGGTGCGGGGGCGGAGCCCCCGTAGTATGGACCTATTATGTTTTAGGGTTTCCCTTTTTTATATATATGTTGTTCGGCCGAATTCTATATGGGATTTATTCAGCTTTGACATAGTGGATTTTCTTCTCTCTGCCCGTGGTTTTGCCGAAAGGTTTTCCACGTAAATTTGAGTGTTATTTATTTTTCCTTTTTCCATTGTCAATTTGTTTGTCTCTATTATTTAACACTTCTTAAGAAGGAGTTTGATTTCTGTAAGAAAAATGATCTTCATCATCAATCTAATCTTTGTTTGTGATCCAGGATTTTATTTTTTCATCAATCCAATCACCCTTCACGTTTTTTCTATTTTAAGAAAGAACAAATTCAAAAATTTTAATTTGTCAAAATAAAATAAAAATATTAGACCATTTTTTACTAAGACCCATATTTATCATAGAGGTTCGACCAAAAAAAATTTCTTGAATGATAGGATTACTCCTAGGCTCTAGTTTGCCATTTATAAAAGAATCATGCTAGAGTGACCTCAGTGGAGGACACCTTGACGTGGTGGTGCGCATGTCCGTAGATGCATTTTGCTTGTATCTTAAAGAAAATGTATCATAAGCATGTGTGCGCCACCATGTCAATATGTCCCCATGTGCCTTCTCACTGAGGTCACTCCAGCATTAATCTTTATTAAAACTATCATGGGATTGACTTATTATGCCATTTCACTCGATAGATTTTTGTTTATTGATCCAAATGCTAAGTAGTCTCATTACAAATTTAGAGGTGTAAAGACTTTGGCACCCCCAACCCATCTCCTTGAGTGTGAGGCCCAAAAATTGGCACCAAATTTTTATGGATCTATTGTCTCAATCATGGGCTAACCAATCAAATAGAATGTGGGTGAGCCCAATGAATTGCATGGATCAATTTGAGTTGTTCAATCCATGGAAAGCCATGCCTAGGCCATGGGAAGCCCATTCCCAAGCATAAAACCCAATTAGCTATAGATGTCAGATTAATCCCCTCCATGGCTTTAAAACTTGATTTCGCGTCTTGTCCATACCAGATATTGAGTTGTCTCAGACGAGTTTTCCGATACATTTGAGACATCTCGTTCAAAAAAATGGAAAATGAACATAGGGTTTAGTATCTTGTCCGAAAAATTTACTTGTTTATCATCTCGTCCATGCCTGATATTGAGACTAGTTGGCCGATACCTCTTGGTCTCGGACAAGTTTTGAAATCATGAACCCCCCCCCCCCCCCCCCCAAAAAAAAAAAAAAAAAAAAAAAAACACGTATATAGAGAGAGAGAGAGAGAGAGAGAGAGAGAGAGAGTTCAGGTTGAGTTACATGTGGATTGCGGGTAGCAACCACAATAAATTTTGTAGAGAGATTTCCCAGGCAGACCTATTTGTTGCAATTTTATTACAAAGCCTCCCTTAGTTTATCAAGTTTGTTAAGGAACGAACCTTACTATATAGCTCCTTTTAAAAACTTCTTTGTTTGTTTTAGTTGTACATATCATGAACATAATAAGAATATGGCAAAGATTTCTACGATGCTTGGTTGAACATTTTAAAGCATGTTTTAAGCATTTTAAATCAGTTTTGACAATTAGATGCATGTTAGAATGTTAGAATTTCGTTTTAGGCATGTTAAATTCATTGCTAATTCGCCCTAAATCAATCTGTGACTCTAAATAAGAGCAACTGTGGCCCAGTCCATATATTATTCTAAAGGGTCAGGTTCTGATAAGTCATGAAGAGTGACTCTTGGAAAAAACACATATTTCTCACTCTACTACTATGATTAAATGATTAAAACTAATTGACCTAACCCAAATCACTTGTAGAAATAAAGATTTATTAGTAGCATGGAATTGGTGCCAACCGAGACTTAGATTAAAGCCTTAATCGAGAATTCATGTACAGTCGAACCTTGTTTTTAGACCACAAAACTTGGTAAATAGCAAAATTGTAGACTCGAAAAAGATCAAAATCCGGCTCAAAACACAAAACCTAACAAATGAAAGACCTCTCTCCGAACTTATCCGGGCTGGGTATCTTGCAAATCAGTCAAAGTTAACATAAGACATTATAATATATATATATATATAAGGCATATTTTTTATTATTTATTATGAAAAACAATGGTAATGGAATAAATTTGATTAATTGTATCAGCATATATTGCAAAGTATCATATAAGCCTTATCCTTTAAAGTTTGAGGTTGGCTATACTGAAATACCTCATGAAAAAAAAAAAAAAAAAACGAAAAACAGAAGCGAAAAAAATTACAATTTTTTTTGTGTGGATACCTTGAAATAATACTGAGCTATCTTTGCCGATTGGACTTTTCATGATGGATCAAACTATTTTCTAATGGTTTATTTAATGTGTTATATGTAATATTTTTTCAAAAATAACAAATTATATGATAAACAATATTGTACAAATTTACATTTTTTACTAATCATAGTTGAATCACCAGTCATTGTGCTGACTTGGTTCGAGTCCAGTTTTGGAGTTTTAAAACATTTCTTCCTGTTAGAAAATTAAATGGTTAAGGAACAATCCTTTGATTATTAGATGGTAGATTCCATGAACACTAAGAGGTGTTTATATGGAAAACAAAATCATAGTTAAAAAAAAAAAATTCTATATAGAAGATGATCCATGTACCGATATACACTTTATTATAATACATCTTATTTAATACTCTAGAATGAATACAATAGATGTTTCTTTCAGCATGAGTCATTCAAGTTCCACTATTACATAGCTCGCTTTCTAGGTATTGCTTTTAGTGGAGTAGCCTTTCGCAGCGTGATTCCAATCCTATCATTCATGTCAATCGTTTCTGGACTTAAACCATGTTCTAATTCCCATTCAAAATAGTGTAGGAGTGATCCGAGAACAAAGTGAACAACTCGGTGAGCTAATGGAATGCCAACACAAATTCGTCGTCCAGCTCCGAATGGAATTAGCTCAAAATGTTGTCCACGATAGTCAATATCGGAGCCCAAGAACCTCTCGGGCTTAAAGGATAAAGGATCATCCCAAGAATTTGGATCCCTTCCTATTGCCCATGTATTCACAAATACCTGTGTATCCTTGGGTATCAAATACCCCATGAAGAAATTGTCTTTTACAGCCTTGCGTGGAACCAAAGGAACTGGAGGATGCAATCTTAGTGTTTCCTTCACCACAGCCGGTAAATATTGAAGGTTGTCGATGTCACTCTCTTCAAACTTCATGTTCGACCCCACTTGTGTTAGCTCGGTGCACACCTTACTCATTGACTTGGGATTGCTGAGTAGCTCTGTCATCGCCCATTCTATTGTGCTGCTTGTCGTTTCAGTGCCAGCTAAAAACATTTCCTACACCATGTGGGCATTTTGGGGTATGTGTAAGAGTAAAAAACAATGTAGTCAATCTCCCAACATACATATGTCAACTCAAAATTCTCAAATTCAAAATTTTAATCTCTAAATAAATCCCAAGTCCAAGACTCGACTATATAGGCAATATGGGACTATGAAAGAGATCTAACTCCCTAACTAGGTAACTAGACGAGTTAAACCTTTACATGAGACATGAATAGAATTATAACCAATTCAAAAAATCATGAAAATCATTGCGAACGGTTGAATGAGCTTTGAACCTAGTGATCAATGTGTAATTTTTGAATTATATTTAGGATAATGGAAAGTAGACATACCCTTTATAAAAAAGGGTCGGCCAAATGAGAATTTTAATTTATATAAACTCATTATTTATTATTTTCTAAAATGATGTAAGCGTCAGAGTGGATTTGATAGGTATCAATCGACACAAAAATAAAAATTATAGGGAAGAAGTCAAAATTTAAGAGTTTGCTTCAAAAATCTCAAAGCATACCAAGCAAATACATTGAACAAGAAGTATAGAGAAATTAGAGCGTTTTAGGAAGTAGAGAATTACCAGCATCAAAATAACCATGTTTTTATCAGAAATTTTAGTAGGTTCCTCGTTTCCATCGCCTTCAAATTCCATCAACACATCCAAGAAATCCTTTCTCTTATTTTCACCTAGTTCTTGTTCGTGAACACGCTTCTTCATAATGCTAGAGACAATATTCATGGCTCGTTCCATCTCTTGCTTGGCATTCATTCTTATACCTTGTGGATCCAACCATTTAAGCAAGGGAAAGTAGTCAGCTAAATTAGGATCTCCATTCAACTTCATTAATCTATCCATTGTACTAAAGAACTCGAAACCCTCTTTGGATTGTGGATCCAACAAATCACGAGAGAAGAAGAGGTTGCCAAGCAAGTTGAAGGTCATTAGAAAGACGGAGCGAGCTACTTGTACCCCATTCTCACCTTGTACCTGATACAAAATTAGGTACACATCACATTTTAATAAGATATACATTGGTGATACAAATTATTTACTTTTATTTGTTTAAGATTACTCTTTATTTTCTCTAGACACTTTCATCATTGTTGTTAGTTGTAATTTAATTAGGAACAATCAATAAAATTCTTGTGATTTAGACACACCCTCCACTTCTTAGTTGATATTTGAGATACCCTTGTGTTTACAAACACTAGACATGCCTCTTTCACTCAGTCTGTTCGAAGAGACTAACATCAAATGACTTAAATACCCTTTCCTCTTACCTAGCAAAAAGCCTTCAATTTTCAACTTCAAGGATAATTTTTAACCCTCATCCTTAAGATTCTCTCTACCTTAACAACAAAAAATCTAGACGACAAGACAGTATTTTGTAGGACTATCAATGGATTGGAACATACGCGAAATCCATCCATTTCGATACAATAAGGTTTCGATCCAATATCTTATTAGATCAGATATGGATCAATCATGTCTTGATCCGATAAAACATGAGAAAATATAATTATATTATATATTTTGTTGCTGAACATTTCCCTATATATATATATACCTGTGCTTCTTCTTCTATAAAATTACATTATTCTGAAGTACCTACCTGTGCTTCTTCTTCTATCCATTGAATCATATCATCAACTTTTTCTCTCCTTAAAAATGCAGTCTCATTGATCCTCTTCATGCTGAATATCTCTGCTGTGCAGATGCGTCTCAACATGCGCCAATATGGCCCATATTGGGCAAGTGCCATTGATCCATGATGATAGTTGTGGACTCTCATGGCTTCGGTGACAGTTCGGTCTGCGAAAGAGATGTCATGGTTCTTGTACAACTCCTTCGCTGCTTCGGCTGATTGAATCACGACAGTCTTCATTGCACCCAAGCGTAAATGGATCACTGGGCCGTGTTTTCGATGTAGGTTGGCTAAGGCTGTGTGTGGAGAGGTTCCTAGATCAAACAAGTTGCCAATTATCGGCCATCCCCGTGGGCTTGGAGGCAACTTCCTTGATTTTTTATTTAGGATTTGATGGAGAAGAAGAATTGCTGAGAAACAAATGGTTGACACAACAATCAAGCTCCAAATCCAATCTTCCATGACTTGTTATCTTCTATCTATCAAAATGAGATGATGAGGTGTTCTTTTTCTTGACTTTAGTTCTACTAAATATAATCTTGGGTGTCATATTTTTGCATGATTCCTTATACTTTCTGACGACTTTGATTTGATTCCATTTTGTCCTTATTTTAGAGAAATCTATTGTCAAACCAGCACCCCATTCACATGTACGAACCAAAGAATTAGCACACTTCTTGGGGTGTTCTGAGTAAAAGTTGGTGTGGCAATAGAAGTTCTCGTTTTTTATTATTTTTCTTTAAGAGTTGTTACTGTATAGGTAGAGTATTATTGGAACCTGACCCCTCACATATGGGACGGTGGGAGACTGGAAGTATCATAATCAAACCATTATTTTATTTATATATTTTAAAATATTAAAATTATTTTTATATTTCAAACATCCAACGTTTGCAACTTACAAGCATTAATATAATCCTAGCCCTTTGATTGGGGAAAAAAATGTTTTCTTTTTTAAATTTTGTTAAGATGTAATGAGGACCTCGGTCTAGGCTCGACATGGTCCTTTGGGCCATGTAACCTTTTCCAAGTGTATAAATAAGTTTAAAATTAACCACCAAAAGTTCAACATCCAAACCCAAATTGGTCAAAACAAAATTAAAACTGAACCATACCCATAGTTTCACACTTCATAAATACAAAGTTTACTCCCTCGAATAAAAATCAAATAGATCCCACGATGATACCACAACAAGTGGAAGAAAAAAAAAATGAAATACAACAGATCCCCACGATGCGCACCTTAGTCAAAAGGTATGGACTTTCTGAAGGTGTCAGTTGTTTAACACCTCTTTGAATATGATGTAAGCCATCATAGGAAATGGGCATTTCCTTCTAAACACCAAAGCCTTTTTTTAGAGCTTCTCCCCGAAGTGAGCCTCAAAGCATAGACCACAAATGTATTAGTAAAACAATATTCTGGACCTCTATAGTTACCACCAACCAAAAGACTTGACATATTGGATGATTACAATCATGCATATGGACCAATTGTTGGCATAGATAAGGGTTATTCTATTAGGTCATCTTGATGGTTTAACAAAACGATGCATTGTCACTTTAAAGAATTGAAGAGTCATGTTAAAAAGAATCAAAGAAAACATGCCTTCGTAAGTGCAATTCCATTTTTCTCAGGATTAATGTCATGGATTGCAACCAGCACTTCTACTGGTGGTAATGCTGGACCTCTGTGAGCTGAGCCCTGTCATGCAACATCTACGAACAATCAGAAAGCACTTATAATTAAATTCATATTCCACTTAACATTAAGCCATCTAGTTTTTTATGTTCTCATTAAATACAAAATAATAGTGTTTTGTAGAAAGTGTTGATGGATTAGTGTATTGTTCATAAGGAATTCCAAGAGGTAACCATGGCAAACCTATAAGCCAACCAGGAAAACATGTCACATAGAGAGGAGAATCTCAAAGGTGCAAAACCTCAATGGAAGAAGACAAATGCAGAAATAATAAATTCTATATTATATGAAGTCTTTTAAAAGTGTGAACCAACACAAAATCAGATTCCAGCACTCCATGGACTCTAGTCCCATGCATTCGAGTTTTGATATTTTTCCCTTTTCCTTAAAATTAGATATTGATTAGCATGTGTTCAGAGTTGTTTTTTATTTACTATAAGGTATTAACAACTAGGGTGGTGATGAATGCCCAGTCTTGGGATGAGGTTGACATGGCAAGGGCACAGAATCATAGATCTTTGTCATCGGGATACACAAGAAAAAGATGTGTGGTTCTGTGCCCTTGCCACATCAGCCGCGTACCCATCCGTGTACCAAGAATATGTGCATTCATCATTATTCTAAAAACTATTGTTGCATTTCAAACCCTATGTAAGCAAGCATTAATTTTCAATACACATTGTAAGCAAGAAAACATTATAAATGAAAGATGCGACTAATATGGGCAAAAAAATTTAGTCATAGAAAATTCAATCCAACATCTTATAAAATCTGAATTGATCAATCACAAGATATCTCCTGTATTGAAAGCATCCCCAACTTATTACAAGAATACTTGCATTAAGAAAGCTTTCAATGCATGTAATTTCAATTTGGAATTTTGTCAAAGACTAATAATAAAACAATTCGCTAAAATGTACTCAGCTAACATGGCAAGTGCACAGAACTGTAGATCTTTTTTACTTGTGTATCCTGGAAAAAGAAAAAGAAAAAGAGATCTACAATTCTATGCATTTACCACGCTAGCCACGTACAGACTGCATATGTTTTAGTGCGCCCCTTTGTCATTACTCTTTGTCAAATACTAAATTGACATTTTTTTTTTGTGAACAAGAAAATCCTCCCTAGTAAGTGAGAGTTCTCGCATTTGGAAAAAAACAATAATAATCTAACCATGCATGCTTGTAGGGTTAGAAGCCTTTTCTAATCCCTAGGCTGGGAGCTTAATTATTCAAGTTAGGCTGGCCCTACTGAAAAAAATTATGAGTATGACAATAAATGGACATGTCATCGTAACCGCATTTTAAGAGAAAATGATAAATTATGAGTCTGACTAGCCTTACTAAGTTAGTAAGGATTTCACCCTTACTAAGGGTCCTACGGCTCACCTTGTGTCATCCAAGATCATGATCCAATGCTTCAGGGTTGTAGATGGAAAAAAAAAAAAATTCCAAAAGAAGTTATTTTTCACCGTTGAATTTTAATTTTAAATTTTGGAGTTATGTGGAAGTTCGGTAGCCATCCATTTTTAAAACCTTGGATCAAGTCCAAAAAAAATTATTATTTTTAATTGAATATGAGTTTTTCATAGAATTTAGAGGTTTGTGGTGTTGGATTTCAAATGTGGTAATCCATTTGAGCAAAGGACCCTTAGACTATGTTTGGATTGAGAGAAGTGGAGAGAAGAGAAACTCGTTAAGAGAAGAAAAGAGAAGGGAAGAGAAGAGAAGAGAAACTCAATTTCTCTTCACCAAGTTTGGATTGATAAGAGAGAACTTGGGGCAACTTTGAAATTTTAAAATATCTTAAAAGAGATTTAGGGGTAAAGTTGATATTATAAAATAATTTAAAAGGGTTTCTCTCCACTTTTGGCGAGAAAGAAAACTCACTTTTTTTTTTCTCTCTTCTTCTCTCCAATTCTTTTTTCTTCTCTTCCCACTTAACAATCCAAACAAGAGAAATGGAGAGAAACTCATTTATTTTCTTTTTTTCTTCTCTTCTTTCCTTTTCTCTCAATCCAAACACAACTTCTTTTGTTTGGATTGTTAAGTGGGGAGAGAAGAAAAAAGGAGAGAAAAATATGTGCGTTTTCTTTCTCTCCAAAAGTGGAGAGAAATGGAGATACAGCCTTTTAAAATATTTTATAATTTCAACTTTGCCCTAAATCTCTTTTAAGATATTTTAAAATTTCAAAATTATCCCCAGTTATCTCTTGTCAATCCAAACATGGTGGAGAGAAATTGAGTTTCTCTTCTCTCCACTTCTCTCGATCCAAACACAGCCTAAAGGGTCCTTTTGCTCAAATGGATTACCACATTAGCAATCCAACACCACATACCACTAAATTGTATGAAAAACTCATATTCAAAATAAAAAATATTCAAATTAAAAAACAAAATTTTTTGGGCTTGATCCAAGGTTTAAAAAAATGTATGGCTACCGAACTGCCACATAACTCCAAAATTTTAAATTAAAATTCAACGGTGAAAAATAACATTTTTTTGGAATTGTTGTTTTTTTTTCATCTACAATCCTAAAGCATCAGATCATGATTTTGGATTCCACAAGGTGAGCCCAAAGACTCTTAGTAAGGGTGAAATCCTTACTAACTTAGTAAGGCTAGTTAGACTCATAATTTATCGTTTTCTCTTGAAATGAGGTTATGATGACATATCCGAGTGTTGCCATACTCATAAGTTTTTTCAGTAGCACCAGCTTGATTAGAATAATTAAACTCCCAACCCAGGGATTAGAAAAGGCTTCCAACCTTACAAACATGTATGGTCAGATTATTATTATTTTTTTTCAAATGCTAGAGCTCTCACTTACTAGAGAGGATTTTCTTGTTCACAAAAAAAAAAGTCAATTTAGGATTTGACAAAGGGACGCACTAAAACATATGCAGTTTGTACGCGGTTGGCGTGGCAAATGCATAGAAGTACTATAGATCTTTTTTTTTTCTAGGATACACAAGGAAAAAAGATCTATGGTTATGTGCACTTGCCATGTCAGCTGAGTACCTTTTAACGCGTCATTTTATTATTAGTCTTTGACAAAATTCCAAATTGAAATTACATGCATTGAGGGATTTCTTAATGTAAGTATTCTTGTAATAAGTTGGGGATGCTTTCAATACAGGAGATATCTTGTGATTGATCAATTCAGGTTTTACAAGATGTTGGATTAAATTTTTTACGACCAAATTTTTTTGACCAAATGATTCTAGTCTTTCATTTGTAATGATTTCTTGCTTACAACATGTATTCAAAATTAATGCTTGCTTGCGTAGGGTTTGAAATGCAACAATAGTTTTTAGAATAATGATGAATGCACATGTTCTTGGTACGCTGCTGTTGGATAAGTGGCTGATGTGGCAAGGGCACAAAACCATACATCTTTTTCTTGTGTATCCCGATGACAGCGATCTATGATTCTGTGCCCTTGCCATGTCAGCCACATACCCAACCGCGTCCCAAGACTGCGTGCATTCATCACTAGTTTTTAATTCCTTATATAGTAAATAAAAATTATTGTTTGAACGTGACACTCCAACCTTCCTCTACCAGCTCTAGGCTCGAGTTATTTTATTTAAAAGAGCTGTTATTATCACACCAACTTTTGCTAATGCCACACCAATTCTCATGTAAATCACCAAAGAATTACAAAGTTCATGTGGCGTTAGCAAAAGTTGGTGTGGAATAATTCCACTATTAAACGAAGACAAAATAGAATCAAATCATAATTAGGAGAAAGCTAGATATGGAATAATCCCAAGGCATAACCTCTAAATGGAGAATAAAACCTCATCATCTCATTTTGATAGATAGTAGAGGATTACAAGTCATGTAAAATTGGGTTTGGAGCTTGTTTGTTTGGTCAACCACTTGTTTCTCAGCAACAACAGCTCTTCTTCTCCTCCAAATTGGCAATCGAAAATCCAGAACATTGCCTCTAGGCCAGCGAGGATGGCTGATAGTAGGCAACTTGTTTGATCTAGGAACAATTCCACACCAAATCCTAGCCACTTTACGTCTAAAATAGGGCCCTGTCATGTCATTACACATTGGTGCGGTGAACACAATCGTGATCCATTCGGCCGAAGCAGTGCAAGGAGATGTTCAAGAACCATGACCTCTCGTTCACGGGACGAACCATCTCTGAAGCCATGAGAGCCCACAATTTTAACCAAGGATCCCTGGCTCTCTCCCAATATGAGCCTTAATGGCGCATGTTTAGACGCCTCTCCACAACAGAGCTATTTAGCAATAAAGGATCAATGAGACTGTATTTTAAGGAGAGAGAGAGTGGATGATATGATCAGATGGATAGAAGAGGAAGCAAAGGTAAGTACAACTCCATGTTTTAATGAAGAGTGCTGATAATACGATGGACTTGACGCATGCTGCCGTGGAAGCATTTAACTTGTTAAAAAAAAAAAAAAATCTCTCTTGCCCATAGGGAAAAAAAAACTTTCAGATCTAATTAGCTCATGGCATTTAAAATCATGATTGGGTGAAATGAGGTTGTAGAGGATAAAATTATATGAACTTTAAAAAAAATATATATTTTTCATCGTCGAATTTTATTTTTAAATGTGAGTGTTTAGTAGCAGTCCATTTTATACACCATGGATCAAGTTTAAAAAATAATTTTTTTTTAAAATTTTTTTTTGTTTTTTTGAATATGAATATTTTCATGAAATCTAGATGTCTGTGTTGTTGGATTGTCAATGTGATAATCAATATAGGTCCAACAATATCTTTTAAGATTTGAAATCTTAAAAAATAAATATGTGGGTAGAGAATAGACAAGAGAGAGAAATTTTCTCTTTTTATTTTTTAATAAGTTATGTACTTCTAAGACAGTGTGTGTCAAATTTGTCCACCAAAAGTCCGTCATATTATCAGCATTCTTCGTTAAAATTAAAATTTTAAAAAAATAATTAAAATTAAAATTAAAAAAAAAAAAAGAATTTATCATCAATCTTAATTAGGAAGTTGAATTTATAAAAAAAAAATTCGTCTTATCTTCAAATGGAGTTGGAGATCTATATACCTCTAACATAAATTTTTACAAGTAATAAAACATAATAATTATAATTAACATTCATTGTCAATTTTCAAAAGTTGAATTTCCAATAGTGAAACAGTTGAATCAGTTGAATGTCCAACTCTCAAAGTAAATTCTTACTTATCAAACACTCTTACTCACACTCCCACCCGTGCTAAGGTTTGCTAGGCTCACATATGTATTACCACAGCCCTCTAATTTTATGGGGTAGATCGGATTGAAAATAAATAAAAAGGAGCCTATTTTGGACTGAGCAAAGACTTTTAAAATGGATGGTGGCCTTGAACGCCCAAATATTACAAAGTCAATGGTGAAATTTTATTTATTATTTATTTATTTTTTTGAAGTTTTAAAATTTTGGATTCTTCGGGGAGGCCAAGAATCTTGCATCAAATCTCATCTTTCATTTATAATTTGCTTAGAACTTGTGTTGGACAAAGAGCTAGGATTATATTAATGCTTGCAAGTTGCAAACGTAAGGTATTTGAGATATAAAGATAATTTTAATATTTTAAAATATATAAATAAAATTATGGTTTGATTATGATACTCCCAATCGCCCACCGTCCCATCAAACAATGTGAGGTGTCGGTTCCAATAATTTTAAACTCGTTCGAGAATGAGATGTATCACCTAAGTTAACTCAGTATCAGAGCTAAATGAGATCAACTCACAAAGTCATTTTTTAATCGAGTTTTGCGTCTCACGTTTAATTTTTTGAGTTATTTCACGAGACATTTTAAACGTATCAGAAAACTCGTTTGAGACGACTCGGTATCGAAGCTGAACGAGACGAGACGCGATATAGAATTTAAAAATCATGTACTTTACCTATATAATAACTACGATTAATTAAAAATAATAAAAACAAGAATTTTTATTGCCACACCAACTTTTACTTAGAACATCTCAAGATTTATGCTAGTTCTTTGGTTCTTACATATGAATGGGGTGCTCTTAAATAAACTTGGTTTGACAATATAATTGTATAAAATAAGGACAAATGAAATCAAATCAAAATTGTTAGAAGTATTAGGAATCATGCAAAAATACGACGCCCCAAGACAGGGAAGAGTTAGTAAGGAGCTGGTGGGGGCAATTGTCCTAGAACTTTGAGACACCCCTATATTTTCAACTAATTACATGTTCCATTTATCCCCACTCCCTCACCTCTCTCCCCATTTGCCCCCACACTCTCACCTCTCTCTAATTTTTGCTCTCATAGAACTTTGAGACACCCTTATATTTTCAACTAATTACATGTCTCATTTGTCCCCACTCCCTCACCTCTCGATTTTTTGTTAATGACATTTCCTCTTGATCGGGACTTCTCAAATATTAATTGGAAATGACCTAAATATCATTTTCTTCAACTTCTAACTAAAAACCTCTTAATTTCTCTTTAAAATAATTCATCTTCAATATACAATTAACCATAGTTTGCCCCCATTACAGGAAAAGCTTGGCTCCACCCGTCTCTATCTTATTAATGTTTCATCAACTTTATTAGAATACTTTTTTAATTAGTTGGATAACTCGAATTGAACCACACATCCAAAAATGCATCTAATGTCTTGGATTATAAGCTACAAATCCGCCTATGGACAATTACATCACTGTCATTTTATTATTTTATTATTTTTGAAAATGCTAGATTCCAACTCCTCCATCAGACAAACAATTGAGATAAGAAGAATGACGAATATTTCCTAAAAGTCAATACTGATCGCCTAGGAATCAATACAATTTTTTTTTTCTATAGGTACATTTTTCTTGAAAACCTATATCATCTTAACCGTCTGTTTGATGGAGAGCCTCAACGTGAGGCTAAACTTTTATTTAAAAATATGAATAACATGCCCCATTTGTTCTCACAGAACTTTGAGACACCCTTATATTTTCAACTAATTACATGCCCATTTGTCCCCACTCCCTCACCTCTTCAAATTTTTGTTGATGACATTGCCTCTTGATCGGACTTTTCAAATATTAATTGGAAATGACCTAAATATCATTTTCTTCAACTTCAAACTAAAGACCTCTTAATTTCTCCCTAGAACCATTCATCTTCACTACACAAATAACCATAGTTTGCCCCCACTACAGGAAAATCCTGGCTCTGCCCCTGCCCCAAGATTTGTATTTAGGAGAACTAAAGTGAAGAAGAACACCTCATCATCTCATTTTCATAGATAGAAGATAACAAGACATGGAAGATTCGATTTGGAGTTTGATTGTTGTGTCAACCATTTGTTTCTCAACAATTCTTCTTCTCCATCAAATCCTAAATAAAAAATCAAGGAAGTTGCCTCCAGGCCCACGGGGATGGCCAATAATAGGCAACTTGTTTGATCTAGGAACCTCTCCACACACAACCTTAGCCAACCTACATCGAAAACACGGCCCAGTGATCCATTTACGCTTGGGTGCGATGAAGACTGTCGTGATTCAATCGGCCGAAGCAGCGAAGGAGTTGTTCAAGAACCATGACATCATTTTTGCAGGCCGAACTGTCACCGAAACCATGAGAGTCCACAACTATCATCATGGATCCATGGCAGTTGCCCAATATGGGCCATATTGGCGCATGTTGAGACGCATCTGCACAGAAGAGATATTTAGCAATAAGAGGATCAATGAGACTGCCTTTTTAAGGAGAGAAAAAGTTGACGATATTATTCGATGGATAGAAGAAGAAGCACAGGTAGGTACTTTAGAATAATGTAATTTATTGATTATATATATATAGGGTCGGGTTCCGTATACCCCTATTACGACTCACATTGCGACACACCGTTTTGTCTTATATGGGCAAAAATGTTTGGCATGGGCTGATTTTTTGTGAGGATGATCTCTATGGTGAGGAGATCATCCTTTCCAAAAATCAGCTCATTATGAAACTTCTAGCCCCATGTTTACAAGTTGAAAAATTTTAGACCGTCCAATTTTTGTAAATCAATTTTGATGGGGTTAGAAGTTTTGGAATGGGATGATTTTTTGCAAGGATGATCCCCTCATCCCAAAGATCATCCTTACAAAAAATCAGCCCATTCCTAACATTTTTACCCATATAAGACAAACGGTGTGTCGCAATGTGAGTCGTAATAGGGGTTGTAATAACGCCATCCATATATATATATATATATATATATACATGTTCAGCACCCAACCATTTGCCCAACCATTTTTGTCTTACATGAGTTAGAAATTTTGGAATGGGCTGATTTTTGGTGAGGATGATCTCTATGGTGAGGAGATCTAGAACAGATCTGATAAGAGCATCGGATTGTATTCTTATTGGATCGGGTTTTATTGGACCTCAATATTAGAATCCAAATCGCATACTCACATAGGGTCAAACACATTTTGACATATCCAAGACCTAAATAAACTCCATATGCTTAATTGAACAAAATATATAATATAATTATATTTTCTCATGTTTTATCGGATCAGGACATGATTGATCCATATTAGATCTGATAAGTTATTGGATCGAAACCTTATTGTTTCGAAATGGATGGATTCACGTATGTTCCAATCCATTGATAGTCCTACAAAATACTATCTTGTTGTCTAGATTTTTTACTGTTAAGGTAGAGAGAATCTTAAGGATGAGGGTTAAAAATTATCCTTGAAGCTTTTTGCTAGGTAAGAGGAAAGGGTATTTAAGTCATTTGATGTTAGTCTCTTAGAAGAGACTGATGTGGAAGAGGCATGTTTAGTGTTTTTAAACACAAGGGTATCTCAAATATCAACTAAGAAGTGGAGGGTGTGTCAAAATCAAAAGAATTTTATTGATTGTTCTTAATTAAAATAAAACTAACAACAATGATAAAAGTGTCTAGAGAAAATAAAGAGTAATCTTAAATAAATAAAAGCAAATAATTTGTATCACCAATGTATATCTTATTAAAATGTGATGTGTGCCTAATTTTGTATCAGGTAGAAGGTGATAATGGGGTACAAGTAGCTCACTCCGTCTTTCTAATGACCTTCAACTTGCTTGGCAACCTCTTCTTCTCTCGTGATTTGTTGGATCCACAATCCAAAGAGGGTTTCGAGTTCTTTAGTACAATGGATAGATTAATAAAGTTGACTGGAGATCATAATTTAGCTGACTACTTTCCCTTGCTTAAATGGTTGGATCCACAAGGTATAAGAATGAAGGCCGAACAAGAGATGGAACGAGCCATGAATATTGTCTCTGGCTTTATGCAGAAGCGTGTTCACAAACAAGAACAAAGTGAAAATAAGAGGAGAAAGGATTTCTTGGATGTGTTGATGGAATTTGAAGGTGATGGAAATGAGGAACCCACTAAAATTTCTGATAAAAACATGGTTATTTTGATGGTGGTAATTCTCTACTTTTTAAAACTCTTTAATTTCTCTATACTTTTTGTTCAATGTATTTGCTTGGTACACTTTGAGATTTTTGAAGCAAAACTCTTAAATTTTGACTTCTTTCCTATAAGTTTAATTTTTGTGTCTACTTTCCATTATCCTTAATATAATTCAAAAATTACACGTGGGTTACTCTGTTCAAAGCTCATTCAACCATTTGCAATGATTTTCATGATTTTTTGAATTGGTTATAATTCTATTCATGTATCATGTAAAGGTTTACCTGGTCTAGTGACCTAGTTAGGGAGTTAGATCTCTCTCATAGTCTCATATTGACTTTTATTTTTTATAAGTAGTATTGTATTCAAGAAAACAAAATCAAATCGGTCGAGTTGACCAACCTGGACAGACCTTACATTACAGTACTACTCACGTACAAATCTACAAATCTCATCCCACTTATACAGCAAATCCTCAAAAAACAGACCCCTAAACTCCTTATGCACTTTGGACCAACAAAAGATAAAACCCAAGATAGACATAATCGTGTCCGGACAGTCCTTTTGTTTCCCCTCAAAGATATGTATATTCCTTTCAAACCACACCCCCAACAAATTGCAAACGGTGTAATAGTCCATAACATCCTCTTTGTGCCGTCAAACGCATGGCCAATTGACGACCAACCAATGAATTCGACTATATAGTCAATATAGTCTCATATTGACTATATAGTCGAGACATGGATTCGGGATTTATTTAGTGATTAAAATTTTGAGTTTGAGAATTTTGAGGTGAAATATGTATATTGGGAGATTGACTACACTGTTTTACTCTTACACATACCCCTAAATGCCTACATTGTGTAGGAAATGTTTTTTGCTGGCACTGAAACGACGAGCAGCACAATAGAATGGGTGATGACAGAGCTACTCCGCAACCCCAAGTCAATGAGTATGGTGTGCACCGAGCTAACACAAGTTGTGGGGTCGAACAAAAAGTTTGAAGAGAGCGATATCGACAACCTTCAATATTTACCAGCTGTGGTGAAGGAGACACTAAGATTGCATCCTCCAGTTCCTTTCTTGATTCCACGCAGGGCTGTAAATGACAATTTCTTCATGGGGTATTTGATACCCAAGGATACACAGGTATTTGTGAATGCATGGGCAATAGGAAGGGATCCAAATTCTTGGGATGATCCTTTATCCTTTAAGCCCGAGAGGTTCTTGGGCTCCGATATTGACTATCGTGGACAACATTTTGAGCTAATTCCATTCGGGGCTGGACGACGGATTTGTGTTGGCATTCCATTAGCTCACCAAGTTGTTCACTTTGTTCTCGGATCACTCCTACACTATTTCGAATGGGAATTAGAACATGGCTTAAGTCCAGAAACGATTGACATGAATGATAGGATAGGAATCACGCTGCGAAAGGCTACTCCACTTAAAGCAATACCTAGAAAGCGATCTATGTACTAGTGGAACTTGAATGAATCATGCTGAAAGAATCATCTATTGTGTTCAGTTTAGAATATTAAATATGATGTATTATAATAAGGTGTATATTGGTACGTGGATCATCTTCAATATAGAATTAATTTTTTCTAACTATGATTTGTTTTCCATATAAACCCCTCTTAGTATTCGTGTAATCTACCATCTAATAATCAAAGGATTGTTCCTTAACCATTTAATTTTCGAACAGGAATCAATGTTTTAAAACTCCAAAACTCGACTCAAATCAAGTCAGCACAATGACTGGTGATTCAACTATGATTAGTGAAAAAAATTATATTTGTACAATTTTGTTTAGATCGTATAATTTGTTATTTTTGAAAAAAATATTACATATAACACATTAAATAAAACATTAGAAAATATTTTGATCCATCATGAAAAATCCAATCGGCAAAGATAGCTCAGTATTTGAAGGTATCCAAAAAAATAAAAAATAAAAACGAAATGTAATTTTTTTTTGCTTTTGTTTTTTTTTTTTTTTTCATGAGGTATGTCACTATAGCCAACCTCAAAATTTAAAGGATAAGGCTTGTATGATACTTTGCAATATATGCTGATACAATTGATAAAATTTATTCTATTGCCATTGTTTTTCATAATAAAAAATAAAAAACATGCTTTATATATATATATATCATAATGTCTTATATTAACTTTCACTGATTTGCAAGGTACCCAGCCCAGATAAGTTCGGAGAGAGGTCTTTAATTTGTTAGGTTTTGTGTTTTGAGCTGGATTTTGATCTTTTTTGAGTCTACAATTTTCCTATTTACCAAAGTTTGTGGTCTAAGAACAATGTTTGACCATACATGAATTCTCGATTAAGGCTTTAATCTAAGTCTTGGTTAGCACCAATTCCATGCTAGTAGTAAAACTTTATTTCTACAAGTGATTTGGGTTAGGTCAATTGGGAAATGTTCGGCACCCTAAGTTTTACCACACACTTTAACAAATGTTTTTTGTCCTACGTGGGTTAGAAGTTTTGGAATGGGCTGATTTTTGGTGAGGATGATCTCTATGATTAGAAGATCATCCTCCCCAAAAATCAGCCCATTCCGAAATGTTTAGCCCCATGTTTACAAGTTGAAAAATCGTGAACCGTCCATTTTTTATAAATCATTTTTGATGGGGTTAGAAGTTTTGGAATGAGCTGATTTTTCGTGAGGATGATCTCCTCACCATAGAGATCATCCTCACCAAAAATCAGCCCATTCCGAAACTTCTAACCCATGTAGGACAAAACGCGTTTGTTAAAGTGTGTGGTAAAACTTAGGGTGCCGAACGGGACCCAGGTCAATTAGTTTTAATCATTTAATCGTAGTAGTAGAGTGAGAAATATGTGTTTTTCCCAAGAGTCATTCTTCATGAGTCATCGGAAGCTGACCCTTAAGAATAATATATAAATTGGACCACAGTTGCTCTTATTAGAGTCACAGATTGATTTAGGGCGAATTAGCAATGAATTTAACATGCCTAAAACGAAATTCTAACATCATAACATGCATCTAATAATCAAAACTGATTTAAAATGTTACCAACCAAGAATTATAGAAATCTTTGGCATATTCCTATTATGTTCATGATATGTACAACTAAAACAAACAATTTTTTTTTTAAAATGAGTTATATAGTGAGGTTGTTCATTAACAAACTTGACAAACTAAGGGAGTTTTTGTAATAAAATTGCCACAGATAGGTCTGTCTGGAAAATCTTTCTATAAAATTTATTGTCGGTGCTATCCGCTATCCACATATACCCACTACCCACTATATGATTGATTCTGTGCCCTTGCTATGTCAGCCACATACCCAACCGCGTCCCAAGACTGCGTGCATTCATCACTAGTTTTTAATTCCTTATATGGTAAATAAAAATTATTGTTTGAACGTGACACTCCAACCTTCCCCTACCAGCTCTAGGCTCGAGTTATTTTATTTAAAAGAGCTGCTACTATCGCACCAGCTTTTGCTAATGCCACACCAATTTCCATGTAAATCACCAAAGAATTACACAGTTCATGTGGCATTAGCAAAAGTTGGTGTGGAATAATTCCACCATTAAACGACGACAAAATAGAATCAAATCACAGTTGGGAGAAAGCTAGATATGGAATAATCCCAAGGCATAACCTCTAAATGGAGAATAAAACCTCATCATCTCATTTTTATAGATAGTAGAAGATAACAAGTCATGTAAAATTGGGCTTGGAGCTTGTTTGTTTGGTCAACCATTTGTTTCTCAGCAACAATATCTCTTCTTCTCCTCCAAATTGGCAATGGAAAATCTAGAAAATTGCCTCCAGGCCCGCTAGGATGGTCGATAGTAGGCAACTTGTTTGATCTAGGAAAAATTCCACACCAAATCCTAGTCACTTTATGTCTAAAATAAGGCCTTGTCATGTCATTACGCTTTGGTGCGGTGAACACAGTCGTGATTCATTTGGTCGAAGCAGCGCAAGGAGATGTTCAAGATCCATGACCTCTCGTTCATGGGACGAACCATCTCTGAAGCCTTGAGAGCCCACAATTTTAACCAAGGATCCCTGGCTCTCTCCCAATATGGGCCTTATTGGCGCATGTTTAGACGCCTCTCCACAACAGAGCTACTTAGCAATAAATGATCAATGAGATTGTATTTTGAAGGAGAGAGAGAGTGGATGATATGATCAGATGGATTGAAGAGGAAGCAAAGGTAAGTACACCTCCATGTTTTAATGAAGAGTGCTGATAATACGACGGACTTGACGCATGCTGCCGTGGAAGCATATAACTTGTTAAAAAAAAAAAAAAATCTCTCTCCTGCCCATTGTGAAAAAAAAAAAACTTTCAAATCTGATCAGCCCATGGCATTTAAAATCATGATCGGATGAAATGAGATTGTAGAGGACAAAATTAATTGAAAATATCTGAGGCTGTCCCCACTCCCTCACCTCTCAATTTTTTTGTTGATGACATTGCCTCTAGATCGGAATTTCTCAAATATTAATTGAAAATGACCTAACTATCATTTTCTTCAACTTCTAACTAAAAATTTCTTAACGTCTCCTTAAAATAATTCATCTTATTAATGTTTTGCCTGATTACAGGAAAAGCCTGGCTCCACCCGTCTCAATCTTATTAATGTTTCATCAACGAATCCAACCACACATTCAAAAATGCATTCAATGTCTTCTGATTATAAGCCACAAATCCGCCTAATGATAATATCAGCCCGTCGCCCCTCATCGTCTTCAATGATCTCAACTCCACGACCTCACCGTCGGAATCTCTCTCAGCGGCTCAGCCAGACAGGCGACAACCCCTAATCGTCTTCAAGGATCTCAACCCCTTGCGGTCACGATCTCACCGTCGGAATCTCTCTCAGCGGCTCAGCCCCTCATCTCCTCACGACCTCACCTCTTCCTCAAGACCTCAGCCCCTTGTTGTCACGGCATCACCTTCGGCATCGGCGTCGAACAGCCAGGTATGTAAACTCTCTCTCTCTCTCTTCAATCTCAATTCTCAAAGACTCGAACCGCAATAACCCTTTAGTTTTCTTTCAAATCTCAACATCTTCAAGCTTTTAAATTACCGTGCTCTTTGATTGATCGTTTTCAACCATACCGCCTAACCAATTTGCAGAAAATCCTTGGTTTTTCTATAAAAGAATTCCATGGTTTCTACTTATCTAAAAGATCTGTTTTGCCTTCTAGTTTGTAGGTTGAAATTGTAAGAATATCAAGGTTGAAGAGTTACTAAATCCATGGTTTTCTACCTTTCCCTAACCCTTTTCTGAAATTCCCTAAATTTTCTGCCCAAAACTTCATAGTTCTTTATTTTATCTTATTTTAAATTTTCCATTTCGGATAATTTTTGGATAATTTTCGAATAATAAATTTCGAATCGGATAATATCGGATATCCGATAATTTATTCGGATACGAATTCGAATTCGGATATCACTAAAAAATTTCGGATTCGAATTCGGATATAGCACTATCCAATCGGATATCTATCCGTTGACAGCCCTAGGTACATTTTTCTTAAAAACCTATATTATCTCAACCGTCTCTTTTATGGAGAGCCTCAACGCGAGGCTAAACTTTTATTTGAAAATATGAATAACATGCCCCATTTGTTCCCGAGACACCCCTATATTTTCAACTAATTACATGCCCATTTGGCCCCGCTCCCTCACTTCTTCAAATTTTTGTTGATGACATTGCCTCTTGACCGGACTTCTCAAATATTAATTGAAAATGACCTAAATATCATTTTCTTCAACTTCAAACTAAAGACCTCTTAATTTCTCCCTAGAACCATTCATCTTCACTATACAAATAACCATAGTTTGCCCCCACTACAGGAAAATCCTGGCTCCGCCCCTGCCCCAAGATTTATATTTAGTAGAACTAAAGTGAAGAAGAAAAGCACCTCATCATCTCATTTTGATAGATAGAAGATAACAAGTCATGGAAGTTTGGATTTGGAGCTTGATTGTTGTGTCAACCATTTGCTTCTCAGCAATTCTTCTTCTCCATCAAATCCTAAATAAAAAATCAAGGAAGTTGCCTCCAGGTCCACGGGGATGGCCAATAATAGGCAACTTGTTTGATCTAGGAACCTCTCCACACACAGCCTTAGCCAACCTACATCGAAAACATGGCCCAGTGATTCATTTACGCTTGGGTGCAATGAAGACTGTCGTGATTCAATCAGCTGAAGCAGCAAAGGAGTTGTTCAAGAACCATGACATCTCTTTTGCAGACCGAACTGTCACCGAAGCCATGAGAGCCCACAACTATCATCATGGATCCATGGCAGTTGCCCAATATGGGCCATATTGGCGCATGTTGAGACGCATCTGCACAGCAGAGATATTTAGCAATAAGAGGATCAATGAGACTGCATTTTTAAGGAGAGAAAAAGTTGATGATATGATTCAATGGATAGAAGAAGAAGCACAGGTAGGTACTTTACAATAATGTAATTTATTGATTTTTGCTATATATATATATATATTTGATAACCATGTATCCTTTAAACGAGGGACCGAACCCATATTTGGGCTTTGTCGAGGTCTATAGTGATAAATTTGGGGGTCCAACTCAAAACCAATTGGCAATGAGTGGAGAGGCCCAAGAGCTTATAAGGAGAGAGACAAGGCAATTTGTGTCCAATGTGAGACTACACTCAACAATTGGCTCAAGGACTAGTCTTGGGGACGTGCAATGCCCGCACATCACATTCTCCAGGTAAGTGAGGGTTCACCTTGGCCCCTGAGGAATTAATGCTCATATTGGGTATCAAACTCATGAGCTATAGACATTACCCGCTTATTTGTCCAAAATTGCCATTGAGCCAACCCCTCGGGGGGTTAAACCTATTCTTCAATCCATTGTCTTCATCCGCTAGTAGAGAAACCTTGATTTTTCTATCCTAAAAATCCAATGTCTTACACAACTCCCAAATACTAGTGATGTCAACAAATCTGATTGTTTTGGTACCAATTCGATAAGGATAGGATTCGATCTAGAACAGATCTAATAAGAGCATCGGATTGTACTCTTATTGGATCGGGTTTTATTGGACCTCAATATTAGAATCCAAATCGCATACTCACATAGGGTCAAACACATTTTGACATATCCAAGACCTAAATAAACTCCATATGCTTAATTGAACAAAATATATAATATAATTATATTTTCTCATGTTTTATCGGATCAGGACATGATTGATCCATATCAGATCTGATAAGTTATTGGATTGAAACCTTATTGTTTCGAAATGGATGGATTCACGTATGTTCCAATCCATTGATAGTCCTACAAAATACTATCTTGTCGTCTAGACTTTTTACTGTTAAGGTAGAGAGAATCTTAAGGATGAGGGTTAAAAATTATCCTTGAAGTTGAAAATTGAAGGCTTTTTGCTAGGTAAGAGGAAAGAGTATTTAAGTCATATGATGTTAGTCTCTTAGAAGAGACTGATGTGGAAGAGGCATGTTTAGTGTTTTTAAACACAAGGGTATCTCAAATATCAACTAAGAAGTGGAAGGTTTGTCAAAATCAAAAGAATTTTATTGATTGTTCTTAATTAAATTACAACTAACAACAATGATAAAAGTGTCTAGAGAAAATAAAGAGTAATCTTAAATAAATAAAAGCAAATAATTTGTATCACCAATGTATATCTTATTAAAATGTGATGTGTACCTAATTTTCTATCAGGTAGAAGGTGATAATGGGGTACAAGTAGCTCACTCCATCTTTCTAATGACCTTCAACTTGCTTGGCAACCTCTTCTTCTCTCGTGATTTGTTGGATCCACAATCCAAAGAGGGTTTCGAGTTCTTTAGTACAATGGATAGAATAATAAAGTTGACTGGAGATCATAATTTAGCTGACTACTTTCCCTTGCTTAAATGGTTGGATCCACAAGGTATAAGAATGAAGGCCGAACAAGAGTTGGAACGAGCCATGAATATTGTCTCTGGCTTTATGCAGAAGCGTGTTCACAAACAAGAACAAAGTGAAAATAAGAGGAGAAAGGATTTCTTGGATGTGTTGATGGAATTTGAAGGTGATGGAAATGAGGAACCCACTAAAATTTCTGATAAAAACATGGTTATTTTGATGCTGGTAATTCTCTACTTCTTAGAACTCTTTAATTTCTCTATACTTTTTGTTCAATGTATTTGCTTGGTACACTTTGAGATTTTTGAAGCAAACTCTTAAATTTTGACTTCTTCCCTATAAGTTTGATTTTTGTGTCGATAGATACCCTATCATTTTAGAAAATAATAAATTATTAGTTTATATAAATTAAAATTCTCATCTGGCCAACCATTTTTTATAAAGGGTATGTCTACTTTCCATTATCCTAAATATAATTCAAAAATTACACATCGGTTACTCGGTTCAAAGCTCATTCAACCATTTGCAATGATTTTCATGATTTTTTGAATTGGTTATAATTCTGTTCATGTATCATGTAAAGGTTTACCTTGTCTAGTTACCTAGTTAGGGAGTTGGATCTCTCTCATAGTCTCATATTGACTATATAGTCGAGCCATGGATTCGGGATTTATTTAGAGATTAAAATTTTGAATTTGAGAATTTTGAGGTGAAATATGCATATTGGGAGATTGATTACATTGTCTTTTACTCTTACACATACACCTAAATGCCTGCATTGTGTAGGAAATGTTTTTTGCTGGCACTGAAACGACGAGCAGCACAATAGAATGGGTGATGACAGAGCTACTCCGCAACCCCAAGTCAATGAGTAAGGTGTGCACTGAGCTAACACAAGTTGTGGGGTCGAACAAAAAGTTTGAAGAGAGCGATATCAACAACCTTCAATATTTACCAGCTGTGGTGAAGGAGACTCTAAGATTGCATCCTCCAACTCCTTTCTTGATTCCACGCAGGGCTGTAAATGACAATTTCTTCATGGGGTATTTGATACCCAAGGATACACAGGTATTTGTGAATGCATGGGCAATAGGAAGGGATCCAGATTCTTGGGATGATCCTTTATCCTTTAAGCCCGAGAGGTTCTTGGGCTCCGATATTGACTATCGTGGACAACATTTTGAGCTAATTCCATTTGGGGCTGGACGACGGATTTGTGTTGGCCTTCCATTAGCTCACCAAGTTGTTCACTTTGTTCTCGGATCACTCCTACACCATTTCGAATGGGAATTAGAGCAGGGTTTAAGTCCAGAAACGATTGACATGAATGATAGGATAGGATTCACACTGCGAAAGGCTACTCCACTTAAAGCAATACCTAGAAAGCGAGGTATGTAATAGTGGAACTTGAATGAATCATGCTGAAAGAATCATCTGTTGTGTTACATTTTAGAATATTAAATATGATGTATTATAATGAGGTGTATATTGGTACGTGGATCATCTTCAATATAGAATTAATTTTTTCTAACTATGATTTTGTTTTCCATATAAACCCCTCTTAGTATTCGTGTAATCTACCATCTAATAATCAAAGGATTGTTCCTTAACCATTTAATTTTCTAACAGGAGGCAATGTTTTAAAACTCCAAAACTCGACTCAAATCAAGTCAGCACAATGACTGGTGATTCAACTATGATTAGTGAAAAAATTATATTTGTACAATTTTGTTTAGATCGTATAATTTGTTATTTTTGAAAAAAATATTACATATAACACATTAAATAAAACATTAGAAAATATTTTGATCCATCATGAAAAATCCAATCGGCAAAGATAGCTCAGTATTTGAAGGTATCCAAAAAAAAATGAAAAGTAATTTTTTTTGCTTCTGTTTTTTTTTTTTTTTTTCCATGAGGTATGTCACTATAGCCAACCTCAAATTTTAAACGATAAGGCTTGTATGATACTTTGCAATATATGCTGATACAATTGATAAAATTTATTCCATTGCCATTGTTTTTCATGATAAAAAATAAAAAACATGCTATATGTATCATAATGTCTCATATTAACTTTCACTGATTTGCAAGATACCCAGCCCAGATAAGTTCGGAGAGAGGTCTTTAATTTGTTAGGTTTTGTGTTTTGAGCTGGATTTTGATCTTTTTTGAGTCTACAATTTTCCTATTTACCAAGTTTTGTGGTCTAAGAACAAGGTTTGACCATACATGAATTCTCGATTAAGGCTTTAATCTAAGTCTCGGCTAGCACCAATTCCATGCTAGTAGTAAAACTTTATTTCTACAAGTGATTTGGGTTAGGTCAATTAGTTTTAATCATTTAATCGTAGTAGTAGAGTGAGAAATATGTGTTTTTTCCACGAGTCATTCTTCATGAGTTATCGGAACCTGATCCTTAAGAATAATATATAAATTGGACCACAGTTGCTCTTATTTAGAGTCACAGATTGATTTAGGGCGAATTAGCAATGAATTTAACATGCCTAAAACGAAATTCTAACATCATAACATGCATCTAATAATCAAAACTGATTTAAAATGTTACCAACTAAGAATCATAGAAATCTTTGGCATATTCCTATTATGTTCATGGTATGTACAACTAAAACAAACAAAAAAGTTTTTAAAATGAGTTATATAGTGAGGTTGTTCATTAATAAACTTGACAAACTAAGAGTTTTTGTAATAAAATTGCAACAGATAGGTCTGTCTAGAAAATCTCTCTATAAAATTTATTGTCGGTGCTATCCACTATCCACATATACCCACTACCCACTATATGATTCTGTGCCCTTGCTATGTCAGCCACATACCCAACCGCGTCCCAAGACTGCGTGCATTCATCACTAGTTTTTAATTCCTTATATGGTAAATAAAAATTATTGTTTGAACGTGACACTTCAACCTTCCTCTACTAGCTCTAGGCTTGAGTTATTTTATTTAAAAGAGCTGCTACTATCGCACCGACTTTTGCTAATGCCACACCAATTCCCATTTAAATCACCAAAGAATTATATAGTTCATGTGGCGTTAGCAAAAGTTGGTGTGGAATAATTCCACCATTAAACGAAGACAAAATAGAATCAAATCACAGTTGTGAGAAAGCTAGATATGGAATATGATAAGGTCCCAATAATATCATTTTGGGACCGTAATTTCACCGAGATTACCATCGTATAAATACTAATTCCCTTAAAATAATAATAAATTTTATTAAATCCCAAATTAATGTGGCTAACAATAGTTTGTTACTAATTTCAGGTGAAAAGGGCACATTCGGAAACTAACAAAAGAAATAACAATTACTGTTACAACATGCGAGCAAAAAGGAAGCATCCGGTAAAATCTCGAGGATTTTGGGCGTCACGTCACCGCGTCGCGGTTAGCCAAGACCGCGCCGCGGTCATTTCGAGGAATTTGTCCTCGAGATTTTTACAGAAGCTTCGGTGGTTGTAACTGATTGGGTCATTCGAATCGAATTATCCGTCAAATCACCCCGATTACCCGAATACGAACATTATAAATTTGAGGGTTGATTTCAAAGAAGGGGTCCCCTCTTGGGTCCCTCTTAGGCTCTTCTCTTTTATAATTTTCTTTAGTTTCTTCTTTTAATTCTCTGTAATTTTTCCTTTGGGTGAGCTTTTGAGAGGAGTGAGAACATCAAGAGTAATCCATTAGCTTTATTGTAACTCTTTTGAGAGATCATCAAGGAAGGAATCAAGTTGCAACACTATTCTACCTTCTCTTCTCCATCTATCATCTTCTTGCTTTTATTATTGTTGCAATATTATCGTTGCGATGATCGGCTAGATCCTCTTTAGAGAGATCAAGGATGCCGGAGCAAGTTCATTCTACTCATGTTATTTCAATTCTATATTTCTGTGTTTAATGTTAAATCTATGAATCTCTTCATGATAAGATCATCTAACTCATGCTTCTAATTCAAGCTTTGATGAGTATTATTTAGATAAGTTCAAGAACACTCATGCTCTGTGATGAATGGAAGCATAAGTCGGATAATCTTGCCTAAATCAGAGATCTTCATGGATACTTTTAGGTTCCAATCAATGGATACATCGAATCATCTTCCGATCCACGAGTAATGACTTGCTACGTGGATTGAGTCATATTTAGAATTAATTAGCATTTTGGATGACTTGCAATGGTAGACTTGAGCTCTCTAAGCCCTTTCTCACTAGTTTCAATTTCTCTTTTCTATTGTTAATTTTTATTTTCTAATTTGCAACAAATCTGTTTTATTTTTAAAATCAATCTGTTTCTAATTCTGTTTTTGGCATTTTTATCCGAATGAGATTTTGAATCCAAACTGTCCCTGTGGAATGAATTCGACTTGCCTAAAGTCTTAGTTCACATCTTTATCTCTGCATTTATTTAGCAAGATTTACAACCGATCAGAATAATCCAAAGGCATAACCTCTAAATGGAGAATAAAACCTCATCATCTCATTTTGATAGATAGTAGAAGATAACAAGTCATGTAAAATTGGGTTTGGAGCTTGTTTGTTTGGTCAACCATTTGTTTCTCAGCAACAGTATCTCTTCTTTTCCTCCAAATTGGCAATTGAAAATCTAGAAAATTGCCCAGGCCGCTAGGATGGCTGATAGTAGGCAACTTGTTTGATTTAGGAACAATTCCACATCAAATCCTAGCCACTTTACGTCTAAAATAGGGCCCTGTCATGTCATTACGCTTTGGTGCGGTGAACACAGTCGTGATTCATTTGGCCGAAGCAGCGCAAGGAGATGTTCAAGAACCATGACTTCTCGTTCATGGGACGAACCATCTCTGAAGCCATGAGAGCCCACAATTTTAAACAAGGATCCCTGGCTCTCTCCCAATATGGGCCTTATTGGCACATGTTTAGACGCCTTTCCACAACAGAGCTATTTAGCAATAAATGATCAATGAGATTGTATTTTTAAGGAGAAAGAGAGTGGATGATATGATCAGATGGATTGAAGAGGAAGCAAAGGTAAGTACACCTCCATGTTTTAATGAAGAGTGCTGATAATACGATGGACTTGACGCATGCTACCGTGGAAGCATATAACTTGTTAAAAAAAAAGTCTCTCTACTGCCCATAGTGAAAAAAAAAAAAAAAATTCAGATCTTATTAGCCCGTGGCATTTAAAATCATGATCAGATGAAATGAGGTTGTAGAGGATAAAATTATATGAACTTTAAAAAAAAAAATTATTTTCATCGTCGAATTTTATTTTTAAATGTGAGTGTTTAGTAGCAGTCCATTTTATACACCACGGATCAAGTTCAAAAAATAATTAAAATTTTTTTTTTCTTTTCTTGAATATGAATATTTTCATGTAATCTAGATGTATGTGTTGTTGGATTGTAAATGTGACAATCAATGTAGGTCCAACAATCTTTTCTAAGATTTAAAATTAAAAAAAAATAAATATGTGGGTAGAGAATAGGCAAGAGAGAGAAATTTTCTCTTTTTATTTTTTAATAAGTTATGTGCTTTCACGACAGTGCGTGTCAAATTCGTCCACCAAAAGTCCGTCAATATTATCAGCACTCTTCATTAAAATTAAAATTTAAAAAAAATAATTAAAATTAAAATTAAAATTAAAATTAAAAAAAAAAAGAATTTATGTTCATCCTTAATTAGGAAGTTGAATATATAAAAAAAAATTTCCTCTTATCTCCAAATGGAGTTGAAGATCTATATAACTCCAACATAAACATTTACAAGTAATAAAATATAATAATTATAATTAACATTCATTGTCAATTTTCAAAAGTTGAATTTCCAATAGTGGAACAGTTGAATGTCCATCTCTCAAGGTAAATTCTTACTTATCAAGCAGACTCTTACTCACACTCCCACCCGTGCTAAGGTTTGCTAGGCTCACATATGTATTACCTCAGCCCTCTAATTTTATTGGCTAGATCGGATTGAAAATAAATAAAAAGGAGCCTATTTTGGCCTGAGCAAAGACTTTTAAAATGGATGGAGGTCTTGAACGCCCAAATATTACAAAGTCAATGGTGAAATTTTTATTTATTTATTTATTTTTTTGAAGTTTTAAAATTTTGAATTCTTCGGGGAGGCCAAGAATCTTGCATCAAATCTCATCTTTCATTTATAATTTGCTTAGAACTTGTGTTGGACAAAGAGCTAGGATTATATTAATGCTTGGAAGTTGCAAACGTAAGGTATTTGAGATATAAAGATAATTTTAATATTTTAAAATATATAAATAAAATTATGGTTAGATTATGATACTCCCAGTCTCCCACCGTCCCATCAAACAATGTGAGGTGTCGGTTCCAATAATACTTTTAGGGCTGTCAACGGATAGGCATCCGATCGAATAGTACTATATTCGAATTTGAATCCGAAAAAAAAATAGTAATATTCAAATTTGAATTCGAATCCGATCAGATATTACTAACCACTATTCGAATTCGCATCCGAAAAAATTATCGGATATCCGAAAATATTCGATTCGAATTTAAATAATAAAAAAATCTTTGATTTTTTACAGTCAATTTACAAGTAAAATAAGAGTTAAATAAAGTAAAAAATTACCTGAAAAATAAGATTTTTTCTGGTAAAGGAACACCCAATTCATCGCTAATCGTATCAATGCATCATTTAAAGTTATACCATTGATGATCTTGTTTGGGAAGTGCTTGGTATACTGAAGTGAAAGTATACCATCACAGACAATGAGCTCCCAAACTTTCTTCCCTCTAATATCTACCATTGGTCTTGAATCTCAGGCTTATGGTTTCTAATTCTAGTTGAATTGAAGCTCAGGTGCGCCATGAAAATTATTTACAGAGTATTTGTGCAGTTTGAATTGAGAGAGGGAAATGGGAAGAAAGGTTATCCACCGCATGTCTTGTCTTGTCTCGTCTTACAGAGAGAGAGAGAGAGAGAGAGAGAGAGAGAGAGAGAGAGAGAAATATGTCTCCTCTTTATTTAAGAGAGAGTGGGGATATGTCTTGTCTTTATTTAAGAGAGAGAGAGTGTAAGTGAGTTGTTTTGTCTCGCCTTTATGAGTGAGAGAGTAAGTGAGTTGTCTTTATTATAAAGAGAGAGAGAGAGAGGGATTGTTTTTATCTATATAAATAAAGTAAAACAGAAGTGTCTTTTCTTAATTAATGTCTTGTCTTTATTTGAGAGAGAGAGTGTGTGTAAATGAGTTGTCTTTATTATAAAGAGAGAAGGGGATTGTCTTTTTATAATTATATATATATATATATATATATATGGATCAGGTTCAAACGACAACCATTTCAACACACATATAGACAACGTGTTTTGTCTTATATGGGCAAAAATGTTTGGAATGGGCTGATTTTTTGTGAGGATGATCTCTGTGGTGAGGAGATCATCCTTGCCAAAAATCAGCTCATTATGAAACTTCTAGACCGTCCAATTTTTGTTGAAAAATTATAGACCGTCCAATTTTTGTAAATCAATTTTGATGGGGTTACAAGTTTTGGAATGGGATGATTTTTTTCCAGGATGATCCCCTCATCACAGAGATCATCCTCACAAAAAATCAGCCCATTCCAAACATTTTTGCCCATATAAGACAAACACGTTGTCTATATGTGTGTCGCAATGTGTGTTGCACGAACCCGACCCTATATGGGCTGATTTTTTGTGAGGATGATCTCTGTGATGAGGGGATCATCCTGGCAAAAAATCATCCCTGGCAAAAAATCATCCCATTCCAAAACTTGTAACCCCATCAAAATTGATTTACAAAAATTGGACGGTCTATAATTTTTCAACAAAAATTGGACGGTCTAGAAGTTTCATAATGAGCTGATTTTTGGCAAGGATGATCTCCTCACCACAGAGATCATCCTCACAAAAAATCAGCCCATTCCAAACATTTTTGCCCATATAAGACAAAACACGTTGTCTATATGTGTGTTGAAATGGTTGTCGTTTGAACCTGACCCATATATATATATATGGGTCCCGTTTAGCAACAAACATTTTGGCAAAACATTTTTCAAAACATGGGTTAGAGGTTTTGGAATGGGCTGATTTTTGGTGAGGATAATCTCTTCGGTGAGGAGATCATCCTCACCAAAAATCAGCCCATTCCAAAACTTTTAAACCATGTTTACAAGTTGAAAAATCGTGCACCATCCATTTTTTGTAAACTATTTTTGATGGGGTTAGAAGTTTTGGAATGGGCTGATTTTTGGTGATGATGATCTCCTTACCGTAGATATCATCCTCACCAAAAATCAGCCCATTCCAAAACTTCTAACTCATGTTTTGAAAAAAAAATTTGCCAAAAAGTTTGCTATTGAACGAGACCCATATATATATAAATAAAGTAAAACAGACGTGTCTTGTCTCAATTAATGTTTAGATATATATAAAGGAATAGAGAAGCATTTAGATCGGATATTAACGATATCCGAAATCTATTCGAATCTTAAAAATACATCCGAATTCGAATGCAATATCCGAAAATTTTGGATAATATCTGATTTTTCGAATTCGAATTCAAATTCGGATTTTGGCTATCCATTGACAGGCCTAAATACTTTACCATGGTTTTTAAACTCGTTTGAGAACGAGACGTATCGCCTGAGTTAACTCGGTATCAGAGCTGAACGAGACCAACTCACAAAGTCATTTTTTTAATTGAGTTTCATGTTCAATTTTTTGAGTTATCTCATGAGATATCTTAAACGTATCGAAAAACTCGTCCGAGACGATTCAATATCGAAGTTGAATGAGACGAGACGTGATACCAAGTTTAAAAACCATGTATTTTACCTATATAATAACTACGGTTAATTAAAAATAATAAAAACAAGTATTTCTATTGCCACACCAACTTTTACTTAGAACATCTCAAGATTTATGCTAGATCTTTGGTTCTTACATATAAATGGGGTGCTCTTGAAAAAAATTTGGTTTGACGATATAATTGTATAAAATAAGGACAAATGAAATCAAATCAAAATTGTTAGAAGCATTAGGAATCATGCAAATATTTGTGGCCCCAAGACAGGGGAGAAGCCAGTAAGGAGCTGGTGGGGGCAATTGCCCTAGAACTTTGAGACACCCTGATCGATTGTAAAACTTGCTGTGTAAAATAGAAATTAAGAGATGTAAAACAAGACTTTGGGTAAGTCGAATTCGTTCCACAGGGACAATGAAAATTCAAAGATTCATTCAGATTAAAATCATAACAGAGTTTTGAAACATATTGATTTAAAAATAAACCAGATTTGTTACACAAATAAGATGAAAATCAACTTGTAAATTGAAATAAAACAGAAATTAGAGGTTGTGATAAGGTCCCAATAACTTGACTTTGGGACCGTAATTTCTCGGATTCTATCACATTATAAATGCTAGTTCCTTTAAATAATTATAAAATTAAATTATTTATCCAAATTAATAGAGTTAATGAGATTTTATTGTTAATTGTAGATAAATAAAGCGCACGTGGAAGTTATCAAATCACGAAACAATTACGGTTACAATACGCGGGCCGAAAGGAAGTTTCCAGAAAAATCTCGATCGATTTGGGCGCCACGTCACCGCGCCGCGGTCATTTCGAGGAATTTATCCTCGAGATTTTTACAGAAGCTTCGGTGGTTGTAACTGATTGGGCCATTCGAATCGAATTATCCGCCAAATCACCCCGATTACCCGAATACGAACATTATAAATTTGAGGGTTGATTTCAAAGAAGGGGTCCCCTCTTGGGTCCTTCTTAGGCTCTTTTCTTCTATAATTTTCTTTAGTTTCTTCTTTTAATTCTCTGTAATTTTTCCTTTTGGTGAGCTTTTGAGAGGAGTGAGAACATCAAGAGTAATCCATTAGCTTAATTGTAACTCTTTTGAGAAATCATCAAGGAAGGAATTAAGTTGCAACACTATTCTACATTCTCTTCTCCATCTATCATCTTCTTACTTTTATTATTGTTGCAATATGATCCTTGCGATGATCGGCTAGATCCTCTTTAGAGAGATCAAGGATGCCGAAGCAAGTTTATCCCTCTAATGTAGTTTTAATTCCTTATTTTGCTTACATGTTTACTATTCTAGAAATTTTACTTTGATTAGATGATCTACTTATATTTCTGATTCAAACTTTGATAGCCATTACTTAGATAAGTTCAAGAACGACTATACTCTGTGAAGAATCTGAATATAAGCTAGGCAATCTCAATTAAATCTGAATTTTCATGAATGTTTCTTGGTTACCTTTGATAATTAAACCGCTCCACCTTCCGATCCATGAGCAATGACTTGCTACATGGATTGAGTTATTCTTGGAATTGATCTGCATTATGGATAGTTTGCAAAAGCTGATTTGATTTCTTTAAACCTCATTTCTTATATCTTCAATCTGTACTTTCTGTTTTTAATTTCAATTGCAAGTAATTTTCATTTCATTTGTGCAACAAATCAATTTTGTTTTTAAGAAAAATCTGTTTTCCAATTCTGTTTTGGATTTTTATCCGATTGAATCTTTGAATCCAAACTGTCCCTGTGGAACGAATTCGACTTGCCCAAAGTCTTAGTTCAAATCTCTATCTCTGCATCTTTATTGCAAGCTTTACAATCGATCAGGTTGAAGATAAAAGAAAGGGAGATTAGAGAGTTCAATGTAGCATTCACAAACCATCCATAATGTAAATTAATTCCGAATCTAACTCAATCCATGTAGCAAGTAATTGCTCATGGATCGGAAAGTGGAACCGTTTAATCATTGAATGTAACCAATGATCATTCATGAAAATACTGATTTAATTAATATTGCTTAACCTATATTTCAATTCTTCACAGAGCATAGTCATTCTTGAACTTATCTAAGTAATGACTATCAAAGTTTGAATCAAAAACATAAGTTAAGGGATTTAATCAAAGGAGAATTTATAGAATAATTAATAAGACAAGCAAGAATAATGAATTTAAACTACATTAAATGGATGGACTTGTTTTGGCATTATTGAACTCTCTAAGAAGATTCTAGTCACTCATTGTAAGGATTATAATTGTAGAAAATAATAAAAGAAAAGAGAAGATGGGTGAAGAAGATGAAGATGCAACTTGGTCCCTTCTTGAATGGATCTCCAAAAGAGTTACAATAAAAAATAGATGATGAAATCACTCTTGTTGTTCTCACTACAATCAAAAGCTCTCTCAAAGAAGAAAATTACAGAGAATTAAAGAAAGAAAACCAGAAAATTATAGAAGAAGAGAGCCCCTCTCTTTAAAATCAACCTTCCAATTTATAACATTCGTATTCGGGTATTCGGGTTGATTTGGCGGATTATTTGATTCGAAGGAATCATTCTGTTATAACCATCGAAGCTTCTCGAACATCTCATGTAAATCTCGAGGACAAATTCCTCGAGATCACCGCGGAGCAGCCTAGCCCAACCACGGCGAGGTGACGTGGCGCCCTTTACAACTCATTTTCGATCATTTTTCTCCTTTTTGCACGCACATTGTAACCGACTTTGTTAATCGTTTGGCAACTTTCACGTGCGCTTTATTTTTCTGCATTTAGCAATAATATCTCATTAGCTTTATTAATTTGGATAAATAATTTGATTTTACAATTATTTATGGAAACTAACAATTATATGATGATAATCTTAGTGTAATTACGGTCTCAAAATCGAATAATTGAGACCTTATCACACCCCTATATTTTCAACTAATTACATGTTCCATTTATCCCCACTCTCTCACCTCTCTCCCCATTTGCCCCCCCACACTCTCACCTTTCTCAAATTTTTGCTCCCACAAAACTTTGGGACACCGCTATATTTTCAATTAATTACATGCCTCATTTGTCCCTACTCCCTCACCTCTCAATTTTTTGTTGATGACATTGCCTCTTGATCGAGACTTCTCAAATATTAATTGGAAATGACCTTACTATCATTTTCTTCTATTTCTAACTAAAAACTTCTTAATTTCTCCCTTAAATAATTCATCTTCACTATACAACTAACCATAGTTTGCCCCCATTACAGGAAAAGTCTGACTTCACCCGTCTCTATCTTATTAATAAACCAACTTTACTTGAATAGTTTTCTAATTAGTTGGATACTTTGAATCGAACACCACATCCAAAAATGCATTCAATATCTTGGATTATAAACCACAAATTCTTCTATGGACAATTACATCACTGTCATTTTATTATTTTATTATTTTTGAAAACACTAGATTCCAACTCTTCCATCAAACACACAATTGAGATAAGATGAATAACGAATATTTCCTAAAAATCAATATTGATCACTTAGGAACCAATACAATTTTTTTTTCTAGGGATACATTTAGACTTGTCAATGGATAGTCGAAATCTCAATTCGAATTCAAAAAATTGGATATTATCCGAAATTTTCGAATATCGAATTCGGATTCGAATAGTTTTGAATATCAGATAGTGTTTCGGATACGAATTCGGATATCGATGAATTTGAATTCGATAATATCCGATTGAAAAGAATAATAAATAAATATGATTTTATTTTAATTTCAAAATAAATGAATTTTTTTTCCTCTACGGTCAGAATTTCTGTCGAACTGATTACAGACCTCAGCCCGTCGCCCCTAATAGTCTTCAAGGATCTCAACCCCTCGCAGTCACGATGTCACCGTCGGAATCTCTCTCAGCGGCTCAGCCCCTCATCTCCTCACGACCTCATCCCCTTGTTGTCACGGCATCACCTTCGGCATTGGCGTCGAACAGCCAAGTATGTAAACTCTCTCTCTCTCTCTCTCTCTCTTCAATCTCAATTCTCAAAGACTCGAACCGCAATAACCCTTGAGTTTTCTTTCAAATCTCACCATCTTCAAGCTTTTAAATTACGGTGCTCTTTGATTGATCGTTTTCAACCATACCGCCTAACCAATTTGCAGAAAATCCTTGGTTTTTCTATAAAAAAATTCCATGGTTTCTACTTATCTAAAAGATCTGTTTTGCCTTCTAGTTTGTAGGTTGAAATTGTAAGAATATCAAGGTTGAAGAGTTACTAAATCCATGGTTTTCTACCTTTCCCTAACCCTTTTCTGAAAGACCCTAAATTTTCTGCCCAAAACTTCATAGTTCTTTATTTTATCTTATTTTAAATTTTCCATTTCGGATAATTTTTGGATAATTTTTGAATAATAAATTTCGAATCGGATATCCGATAATTTATTTGGATACGAATTCGAATATTCGTTAGTGATATCCTATCGGATTCGAATTCGAATTCGGATATCACTAAAAAAATTTGGATTCGAATTCGGATATAGCACTATCCAATCGGATATCAATCCGTTGACAGTCCTAGGTACATTTTTCTTGAAAACCTATATCATCACAACCGTCTCTTTGATGGAGAGCCTCACACGAGGCTAAACTTTTATTTGAAAATATGAATAACATGCCCCATTTGTTTCCGAGACACCCCTATATTTTCAACTAATTACATGCTCATTTGTCCCAGCTCCCTCACCTCTTCAATTTTTGTTGATGACATTGCCTCTTGACAGGACTTCTCAAATATTAATTGAAAATGACCTGACTATCATTTTCTTCAACTTCAAACTAAAGACGTCTTAATTTCTCCCTAGAACCATGCATCTTCACTATACAAATAACCATAGTTTGCCCCCACTACAGGAAAATCCTGGCTCCGCCCCTGCCCCAAGATTTATATTTAGTAGAACTAAAGTGAAGAAGAAGAGCACCTCATCATCTCATTTTGATAGATAGAAGATAACAAGTCATGGAAGATTGGATTTGGAGCTTGATTGTTGTGTCAACCATTTGCTTCTCAGCAATTCTTCTTCTCCATCAAATCCTAAATAAAAAATCAAGGAAGTTGCCTCCAGGTCCACGGGGATGGCCAATAATAGGCAACTTGTTTGATCTAGGAACCTCTCCACACACAGCCTTAGCCAACCTACATGGAAAACACGGCCCGGTGATCCATTTACGCTTGGGTGCAATGAAGACTGTCGTGATTCAATCAGCTGAAGCAGCGAAGGAGTTGTTCAAGAACCATGACATCTCTTTTGCAGGCCGAACTGTCACCGAAACCATGAGAGTCCACAACTATAATCATGGATCCATGGCACTTGCCCAATATGGGCCATATTGGCGCATGTTGAGACGCATCTGCACAGCAGAGATATTTAGCAATAAGAGGATCAATGAGACTGCATTTTTAAGGAGAGAAAAAGTTGACGATATGATTCGATGGATAGAAGAAGAAGCACAGGTAGGTACTTTACAATAATGTAATTTATTGATTCTTGCTATATATATATATTTGATAACCATGTATCCTTTAGACAAGGGACCGGACCAATATCTGGGCTTTGTCCAGGTCCATAGTGATAAATTTGGGGGTCCAACTCAAAACCAATTGGCAATGAGTGGAGAGGCCCAAGAACTTATAAGGACAGAGACAAGGCAATTTGTGTCCAATGTGAGACTACACTCAACAATTGGTTCAAGGACTAGTCTTGGGGACGTGCAATGCCAGCACATCACATGCACCAGGTAAGTGAGGGTTCACCTTGGCCCCTGAGGAATTAATGCTCACATTGGGTATCAAACTCATGAGCTATAGACATTACCCGCTTATCTGTCCAAAATTGCCATTGAGCCAACCCCTCGGTTTGTTAAACCTATTCATCAATCCATTGTCTTCATCCGCTAGTAGAGAAACCTTGATTTTTCTATCCTAAAAATCCAATGTCTTACACAACTCCCAAATACTAGTGCTGTAATCTGATTGTTTTGGTACCAATTCGATAAGGATAGGATTCGATCTAGAACAGATCTAATAAGAGCATCGGATTGTACTCTTATTGAATCGGGTTTTATTGGACCTCAATATTAGAATCCAGATCGCATACTCACATAGGGTCAAACACATTTTGACATATCCAAGACCTAAATAAACTCCATATGCGTAATTGAACAAAATATATAATATAATTATATTTTCTCATGTTTTATCGGATCAGGACATGATTGATCCATATCAGATCTGATAAGTTATTGGATTGAAACCTTATTGTTTCGAAATGGATGGATTCACGTATGTTCCAATCCATTGATAGTCCTAGAAAATACTATCTTGTCGTCTAGATTTTTTACTGTTAAGGTAGAGAGAATCTTAAGGATGAGGGTTAAAAATTATCCTTGAAGTTGAAAATTGAAGGCTTTTTGCTAGGTAAGAGGAAAGGGTATTTAAGTCATTTAATGTTAGTCTCTTAGAAGAGACTGATGTGGAAGAGGCATGTTTAGTGTTTTTAAACACAAGGGTATCTCAAATATCAACTAAGAAGTGGAGGGTGTGTCAAAATCAAAAGAATTTTATTGATTGTTCTTAATTAAATTACAACTAACAACAATGATAAAAGTGTCTAGAGAAAATAAAGAGTAATCTTAAATAAATAAAAGCAAATAATTTGTATCACCAATGTATATCTTATTAAAATGTGATGTGTGCCTAATTTTGTATCAGGTAGAAGGTGATAATGGGGTACAAGTAGCTCACTCCGTCTTTCTAATGACCTTCAACTTGCTTGGCAACCTCTTCTTCTCTCGTGATTTGTTGGATCCACAATCCAAAGAGGGTTTCGAGTTCTTTAGTACAATGGATAGAATAATAAAGTTGACTGGAGGTCATAATTTAGCTGACTACTTTCCCTTGCTTAAATGGTTGGATCCACAAGGTATAAGAATGAAGGCCGAACAAGAGATGGAACGAGCCATGAATATTGTCTCTGGCTTTATGCAGAAGCGTGTTCACAAACAAGAACAAAGTGAAAATAAGAGGAGAAAGGATTTCTTGGATGTGTTGATGGAATTTGAAGGTGATGGAAATGAGGAACCCACTAAAATTTCTGATAAAAACATTGTTATTTTGATGCTGGTAATTCTCTACTTCTTAGAACTCTTTAATTTCTCTATACTTTTTGTTCAATGTATTTGCTTGGTACACTTTGAGATTTTTCAAGCAAACTCTTAAATTTTGACTTCTTCCCTATAAGTTTGATTTTTGTGTCGATAGATACCCTATCATTTTAGAAAATAATAAATTAGTAGTTTATATAAATTAAAATTCTCATCTGGCCAACCATATTTTATAAAGGGTATGTCTACTTTCCATTATCCTAAATATAATTCAAAAATTACACATCGGTTACTCGGTTCAAAGCTCAATCAACCATTTGCAATGATTCTCATGATTTTTTGAATTGGTTATAATTCTATTCATGTATCATGTAAAGGTTTACCTCATCTAGTTACCTAGTTAGGGAGTTAGATCTCTCTCATAGTCTCATATTGACTATATAGTCTAGCCATGGATTCGGGATTTATTTAGTGATTAAAATTTTGAATTTGAGAATTTTGAGGTGAAATATGCATATTGGGAGATTGACTACATTGTCTTTTACTTTTACACATACCCCTAAATGCCTACATTGTGTAGGAAATGTTTTTTGCTGGCACTGAATCGACGAGCAGCACAATAGAATGGGTGATGACAGAGCTACTCCGCAACCCCAAGTCAATGAGTAAGGTGTGCACTGAGCTAATACAAGTTGTGGGGTCGAACAAAAAGTTTGAAGAGAGCGATATCGACAACCTTCAATATTTACCAGCTGTGGTGAAGGAGACAGTAAGATTGCATCCTCCAGCTCCTTTCTTGATTCCACGCAGGGCTGTAAATGACAATTTCTTCATGGGGTATTTGATACCCAAGGATACACAGGTATTTGTGAATGCATGGGCAATAGGAAGGGATCCAAATTCTTGGGATGATCCTTTATCCTTTAAGCCTGAGAGGTTCTTGGGCTCCGATATTGACTATCGTGGACAACATTTTGAGCTAATTCCATTTGGGGCTGGACGACGGATTTGTGTTGGCCTTCCATTCGCTCACCAAGTTGTTCACTTTGTTCTCGGATCACTCCTACACTATTTTGAATGGGAATTAGAACATGGTTTAAGTCCAGAAACGATTGACATGAATGATAGGATAGGATTCACACTGCGAAAGGCTACTCCACTTAAAGCAATACCTAGAAAGCGAGGTATGTAATAGTGGAACTTGAATGAATCATGCTGAAAGAATCATCTATTGTGTTCATTTTAGAATATTAAATGTGATGTATTATAATAAGGTGTATATTGGTACCTGGATCATCTTCAATGTAGAATTAATTTTTAACTATGATTTTGTTTTCCATATAAACCCCTCTTAGTATTCGTGAAATCTACCATCTAATAAAGTCAGCACAATGACTGGTGATTCAACTATGATTAGTGAAAAAATTATATTTGTACAATTTTGTTTAGATCGTATAATTTGTTATTTTTGAAAAAATATTACATATAACACATTAAATAAAACATTAGAAAATATTTTGATCCATCATGAAAAGTCCAATCGGCCAAGATAGCTCAGTATTTCAAGGTATCCAAAAAAAAAAATGTAATTTTTTTTGCTTCTGTTTTTTTTTCCACGAGGTATGTCACTATAGCCAACCTCAAATTTTATAGGATAAGGGTTGTATGATACTTTGCAATATATGCTGATACAATTAATAAAATTTATTCCATGGCCATTGTTTTTCATAATAAAAAATAAAAAACGTGTCTTTTATATATATATCATAATGTCTTATATTAACTTTGACTGATTTGCAAGGTACCCAGCCCAGATAAGTTCGGAGAGAGGTCTTTAATTTGTTAGGTTTTGTGTTTTGAGCTGGATTTTGATCTTTTTCGAGTCTACAATTTTGCTATTCACCAAGTTTTGTGGTCTAAGAACAAGGTTTGACTATATATGAATTCTTGATTAAGGCTTTAATCTAAGTCTCGGTTAGCACCAATTCCATGCTACTAGTTAAACTTTATTTCTACAAGTGATTTGGGTTAGGTCAATTAGTTTTAATCGTTTAATCGTAATAATAGAGTGAGAAATATGTGTTTTTTCCAAGAGTCATTCTTCATGAGTTATCGGAACCTGATCATTCTTCATGAGTTATCGGAACCTGATCCTTAAGAATAAAATATAGATTGGACCACAGTTGCTCTTATTTAGAGTCACAGAGTGATTTACAGCGAATTAGCAATGAATTTAACATGCCTAAAACGAAATTCTAACATCATGACATGCATTTAATAATCAAAACTGATTTAAAATGTTACCAACCAAGCATCATAGAAATCTTTGGCATAATCCTATTATGTTCATGATATGCACAACTAAAACAAACAAATTTTTTTTTAAAATGAGCTATACAGTAAGGTTTGTTAAAAACAATTTTTTTTTTAAATGAGCTATACAGTAAGGTTTGTTCATTAACAAATTTGATAAACTAAGGGTGTTTTTAAAATAAAATTGCAATAGATAGGTCTATCCGGAAAATCTCTCTATAAAATGTATTGTCGGTGCTACCCACAATCCATATGTAGCTCATCAACCCAAACTGTGAACAATTTTTTTTACCTCAAGAGAATATACATATAAAAAAAATTGGGGGGACCTTGTTTCCCCCTTGTCGACATGTATTTTCATCCTTGGATAAGTTAAAACTATCAAATTAATGGAGGATGGAAGAAATTCGATGGTTGTAAGCAATCGAATCTAGGAACAATTAAACATTTCAATGCCCCTAGAAAGACAAAATTTGATTCCTAAAATTCATGAGCCCATTAAATTTTCCAATTTTCACATAGTGATAGAGTATTAGATAAGATGCATTATAATAAAGTGTACATCTGTACATGGGATCATCTTTCTTTTAGATTAGATAGAATAAAATTTTATTTTTAACTCGGATTTTGTTTTCTATATAAATTATTTTTCATTTCTTGTAATCTACATCCAATAATCAAAAAACATGGATTGCCTAGTCAGCCAAATAACACCACAACCCTCTACGTTTCATGGAATAAATAAGATTTAGAGAAGAAGAGAAAAAATACAAAAAACCTATTTAAAATTTTAGATTCCACTTGGAGGTCCTAAATGAAACTTTTCTCACTCATGACGTGTCAGCATCTTCATGTTGAAAATTTGAAAGAGTTTTTAAAAAAATTCCTTACTGCTCAGAATCTTGCATCAAACCTTGTCTTCTATTTATAATGTTTTCTTGTACCAATAAATACAAAAGGCTGGGCCATTTAATTGTTGCTAACGTAGGATGTTGGAAATGCATGAAGGGTCAAGCTAGCCCGACAACTTAGTAAGATTTTCAATCTTACCAAGATGGTTGGGCCCACGGCTTATCTCAGATTGAAGTGATTAATAAAAAAAGGGAGGGGACCTCTATCCTCAGCTCACTGATAAATAGAAAAAGAAAAAATAATAATCCAACACCACAGCCCTCTTTTTTTTTATCAGTAAACTGAGGCTATAGAAGGCTCCACCCTAGTAATTAGTTGAAAATATAGGGGTGTCTTAAAGTTCTGTGGGGGCAATTGCCCCCACCAGCTCCTTACTAGCTTCGCCCCTAGGTAGAGTATTATTGGAACCTGGCCCCTCACATATGGGATGGTGGGAGACTAGGAGTATCATAATCAAACCATAATTTATTTATATATTTTAAAATATTAAAATTATTTTTATATTTCAAATATCCTACGTTTGCAACTTACAAGCATTAATATAATCCTAGCCCTTTGATTGGGAAAAAAAATGTTTTCTTTTATAAATTTTGTTAAGATTTAATGAGGACCTTGGTCTAGGCTCGACATGTTCCTTTGGTCCATGTAACCTTTTCCATGTGTATGCATAAGTTTAAAATTAACCACCAAAAGTTCAACATCCAAATCCAAATTGGTCAAAACGAAATTAAAACTGAACCATGCCCATAGTTTCACACTTCATAAGTACAAAGTTTACTCCCACGAATAAAAATCAAAGAGTAACAAACACTCTTAACTGAAAAAACAAAAAACCGTTCTAAGACTAAAACCAGAGATTGTAGAACTAGGGCTAAACAAGGTGTGTATGTAATGTATATAGGTATCTTCTTCTTTTCTTTTTTGGAAGGGGGGGGATAGGTATCAAGGTGTAATGATGGGGGTTTTCATCATAGGTCTGTGGCATTAACACTCACAAACCTTATTGATTAACCAAGTTGGCAACTTTGGTTGTAGTCAAGGACCTTCAGGTAAGCAAAATATTATACAGAGAAATGTATGCAATGGTAGGGACTTTACGTAATGATACCACAACAAATGGAAGAAAAAAAAAAAATGAAATACAACAGATCCCCACGATGCGCACCTTAGTCAAAAGGTATGGACTTTCTGAAGGTGTCGGTTGTTTAACACCTCTTTGAATATGATGTAAGCCATCATAGGAAATGTGCATTTCCTTTGAAACACCAAAGCTCTTTTTTAGAGCTTCTCCCCGAAGTGAGCCTCAAAGCATAGACCACGAATGCATTTGTAAAACAATATTTTGAACCTCTGTAGTTACCACCAACCAAAAGACTGACATATTGGATGATTACGATCATGCATATGGACCAGTTGTTGGCATAGATAAGGGTTATTCCATTAGGTCATCTTGATGGTTTAACAAAACAATGCATTGTCACTTTTAAGAATTGAAGAGTCATGTTAAAAAGAATCAAAGAAAACATGCCTTCTTAAGTGAAATTCCATTTTTCTCAGGATTGATGTCATGGATTGCAACCAGCACTTCTTCTTGTGTTAATGCTGGACCTCTGTGAGCTGAGCTCTGTCATGCAACATCTCTGAACAATCAGAAAGCACTTGTAATTAAATTTATGTTGCACTTAACATTAAGCCATCTAGTTTTTTATGTTCTCATTAAATACAAAATAATAGTGCTATGTAGAGAATGTTGATGGATTAGTGTATTGTTCATAAGGAATTCCAAGAGGTAACTATGGCAAACCTATAAGCCAACCGGGAAAACATGTCACATAGAGAGGAGAATCTCAAAGGTGCAAAACCTCCATGGAAGATGACAAATGCAGAAATAATAAATTCTATATTATATGAAGTCTTTTAAAGGTGTGAACTAACACAAAGTCAGATTCCAGCACTCCATGGACTCTAGTCCCATGCATTCGAGTTTTGATATTTTCCCCCTTTCCTTAAAATTAGATATTGATTAGCATGTGTTCAGAGTTGTTTTTTATTTACTATAAGGTATTAAAAACTAGGGTCGTGATGAATGCATACAGTCATGGGATGCGGTTGACGTGGCAAGGGCACAGAATCATAGATTGTTTTCATTGGGATACACAAGAAAAAGATGTGCGGTTCTGTGCCCTTGCCACATCAGCCGCATACCAAGAACGCGTGCATTCATCATTATTCTAAAAACTATTGTTGCATTTCAAACCCTACACAAGCAAGCATTAATTTTGAATACACATTGTAAGCAAGAAATCATTATAAATGAAAGATGATACTCATATGGGCAAAACAATTTGGTCATAGAAAATTCAATCCAACGTCTAATAAAATCTGAATTGATCAATCACAAGATATCTCCCGTATTGAAAGCATCCCCAACTTATTATAAGAATACTTGCATTAAGAAATCCCTCAATGCATGTAATTTCAATTTGGAATTTTGTCAAAGACTAATAATAAAATGACGCACTAAAATGTACTCTGCTGACATGGAAAGTGCACAAAACCGTAGATCTTTTTCCTTGTGTACCCTGGAAAAGAAGAAGTAAAAAAGATCTACAGTTCTATGCACTTGCCACGCCAACCACGTACAAACTGCATATGTTTTAACGCGTCCCTTTGTCAAATCCTAAATTGGCATTTTTTTGTGAACAAGAAATTCCTCCTAGTAAGTGAGAGCTCTCGCATTTGGGGAAAAAAAAAAAAAAAAATCTGACCATGCATGTTTGTAAGGGTTAGAAGCCTTTTCTAATCCCTAGGCTGGGAGCTTAATAATTCTAGTCAGGCTGGCCCTACTGAAAAAACTTATGAGTATGACAACACACGAACATGTCATCATAACCGCATTTCAAGAGAAAACGATAAATTATGAGTCTAACTAGCCTTACTAAGTTAGTAAGGATTTCACCCTTACTAAGGGTCCTTGGGCTCACCTTGTGGCATCCAAAATCATGATTCGATGCTTCAGGGTTGTAGATGGAAAAAAACAATTCCAAAAAAAAGTTATTTTTCACCATTGAATTTTAATTTTAAGTTTTTGAGTTATGTGGAAGTTCAGTAACCATCCATTTTTAAAAACTTGGATCTAGCCCAACAAAATTGGTTTTTCTTTATATAATTGAATATGAGTTTTTCATAGAATTTAGTGGTATGGTATTGGATTTCTAATGTGGTAATTCATTTGAGCAAAGGACCCTTAGGCTATGTTTAGATTGAGAGAAATGGAGAGAAGAGAAGCTCATTAAGAGAAGGGAAGAGAAACTCAATTTCTCTCCACCAAGTTTGAATTGACCGGAGAGAATTTGGGACAACTTTGAAATTTTAAAATATCTTAAAAGAGATCTAGGGGTAGAGTTGACATTATAAAATAATTTAAAAGGGTTTTTCTCCATTTCTCTCCACTTTTAGAGAGAAAGACAACTCACTTTTTTTTTTCTCTCCTCTTCTCTCCAATTCTTTTCTCTTCTCTCCACACTTAACAATCCAAAAGTGGAGAGAAAAATAGGTGAGTTTTCTTTCTCTCCAAAAGTGGAGAGAAAGCCTTTTAAAATATTTTATAATTTCAACTCTGCCCTATATCTCGTTTAAGATATTTTAAAATTTCAAAATTATCCCCAATTCTCTTCTATAAATCCAAACATGGTGGAGAGAAATTGAGTTTCTCTTCTCTTCTCTCAATCCAAACACAACCTAAGGGTCTTTGCTCAAATGGATTACCACATTAGCAATCAAACACCACATATCTCTAGATTCTATGAAAAACTCATATTCAAAATAAAAAAAATTCAAATTAAAAAACAAATTTGGGCTTGATCCAAGGTTTTAAAATGGATGGCTACCGAACTTCTACATAACTACAAAACTTAAAATTAAAATTCAACAGTGAAAATAACTTTTTTTGGAATTATTTTTTTATCATCTACAACCCCTGAAGCATCGGATCATGATTTTGGATTCCACAAGGTGAGCCCAAGGACTCTTAGTAAGGGTGAAATCCTTACTAACTTAGTAAGGCTAGTTAGACTCATAATTTATCGTTTTCTCTTGAAATGAGGTTACCATGACATGTTTGTGCGTTGCCATACTCATAATTTTTTTCCCCTGACTAGAATAATTAAGCTCCCAACCTAGGTATTAGAAAAGGCTTCTAACCTTATAAACATGCATGGTTAGATTATTATTATTATTATTCAAATGCAAGATCTCTTACTTACTAGAGAGGATTTTCTAATTTACAAAAAAAAATGTCAATTTAGGATTTGATAAAGAGTAATGACAAAGGGATGCGCAAAAACATATGGCATTCTGTACGTGGCTAGCGTGGCAAGTTTATAGAACTGTAGATCTTTTTTTTTTTCCAAGAAACACAAGGAAAAAGATCTACGGTTTTGTGCACTTGCCATGTCAGCTGAGTACATTTTAGTACGTCGTTTTATTATTAGCCTTTGACAAAATTCCAAATTGAAATTACATGCATTGAGGGATTTCTTAATGCAAGTATTCTTGTAATAAGTTGGGGATGCTTTCAATATAGGAGATATCATCAATTCAGATTTTATAAGACGTTGGATTGAGTTTTCTACGACCAAATTTTTTTGACCATGAATCTCATCTTTCATTTATAATGATTTCTTACTTACAACGTTATTCAAAATTAATGCTTGCTTGCATAGGGTTTGAAATGAAACAATAGTTTTTAGAATAATGATGAATGCTCACATCCTTGGTATGCGGTTGGGTAAGCAGCTGATGTGGCAAGGGCACAAAACCACTCATCTTTTTCTTGTGTATCCCAAAGACAATGATCTATGATTCTGTGCCCTTGCCATGTCAGCCACATATCCAATCGCATCCCAATACTGTGTGCATTCATCCCTAGTTTTTAATACCTCAAATAAAAAATATTGCTTGAACGTGACACTCCAACCTTTCTTTACCAGCTCTAGGCTCGAGTTATTTTATTTAAAAGAGCTGCTATTATCGCACCAACTTTGGCTAATGCCACACCAATTTAAATCCCCAAGGAATTACACAGTTCATGTGGCGTTAGCAAAAGGTGGTGTGGAATAATTCCACTATTAGACGAAGACAAAATAGAATCAAATCACAGCCAGGAGAAAGCTAGATATGAAATAATCCCTAGGCATAACCTCTAAATGGAGAATAACACCTCATCATCTCATTTTAATAGATAGTAGAAGATAACAAGTCGTGGAAGATTGGGTTTGGAGCTTGTTTGTTTGGTCAACCATTTGTTTCTCAGCAACAACAGCTCTTCTTCTCCTCCAAATTCGCAATCGGAAATTACCTCCAGGCCCACGAGGATGGCCGATAGTAGGCAACTTGTTTGATCTAGGAACAATTCCACACCAAATCCTAGCCACTTTACGTCTAAAATAGGGCCCTGTCATGTTATTACGCTTTGGTGCGGTGAACACAGTCGTGATCCATTTGACCAAAACAGCCAAGGAGATGTTCAAGAACCATGACCTCTTGTTCACGGGATGAACCATCTCTAAAGCCATGAGAGCCCAAAATTTTAACCAAGGATCCCTGGCTCTCTCCCAATATGGGCCTTATTGGCGCATGTTGAGATGCCTCTCCACAACAGAGCTATTTAGCAAGGAGGATGATCAACTCTATCAAGGAGCTCTCAAGGTCATTTCATGAGGTTAGATTCTCGTTCATCTATAGAGAAACAAATAAGGCTGCAGATTTTTTGGCGTCGTGGTTTAAATCCTTTCAAAGTTCAACTTTGTATCCTTCTAAGTTCCCTACTCAGCTGAATTCCATTGTAAATGAAGATGTCGTGGGCAAATCCTTTGTGAGAGTGTAACTTTCTTTTATCGGCTGGGAGTCCGCTAAATACCCCCCATTACCTTCCAAAAAATAAATAAATAAAAATAAAATAAAAGGATCAATGAGACTGTATTTCTAAAGAGAGAGAGAGCGAGAGAATGGATGATATGATCAGATGGATAGAAGAGGAAGCAAAGGTAATTACACCTCCATGTTTTAATGAAGAGCTGGTAATGTGACAAATTTTTCGTACTTGACGAAGCACATAAATTATTTAAAAAAAAAAAGAGATTCTCTCTTGCTTATAGTGAAAAAAAGAAACTTTCAGATCTGATCAACTTGTGACCTTCAAAATCATGATCCGATGAAATGAGGTTGTAGAGGATAAAATTATATGAACTTTAAATAATAATAATAATAAAAACAATTATTTTTCACCGTCAAATTTTATTTTTACATGTGGGTGCTTAGTAGCAGTTCGTTTTATACACCATGGATTAAGCTCGAAAATTAATTTTTTTTGCTCTTTTGAATATGAATATTTTCATGAAATCTAAATGTCTGTGTTGTTGGATTGTCAATGTGATAATCTATGTGGGTTCAACGATCTTTTTTAAGATTTGAAATCTAAAAAAATAAATATGTGGGTAGAGAACAGGTAAGAGAGAAACTTTCTCTTCTTATTTTTTAATAAGTTAGGTGCTTCAACATCAGCGTGCGTCAAGTCTGTCATATTATCAGCGCTTTTCATTAAAGATAAACTTTAATTGGAGTTGGAGCTCTATATGACTCCAAGATAAACTTTTGCAAGCAACAAAACACAATAGTTATAATTAATATTCATCGTTAATTTTCAAAAATTGAATTTTCGATGGTTGAGCACTTTGAATATCCAACTCTCAATGTGAATTCTTACTTTCAAACGGACCCTTAGTCACACTCCCACCCTTGCTAAGGCTTGCTAGGCTCACATATGTATTGCCATAGCCCTCTAATTTGATGGGGTAGATCAGATTGACAATAAATAAAAATAAAAAGTAGCCTATTTTGACCTGATCAAAGACTTTCAAAATGGATGGTGGAATATTACAAAGTCAATGGAGAATTTTTTTTTTCTTTAATTTTTAATTTTTTTCAAGTTTTAAAATTTTGGATTCTTCATGGAGGCCCAGAATCTTGCATCAAATCTCGTCTTTCATTTATAATTTGCTTACAACTTGTGTTGGACAGAGAGCTTGGATTATATTAATGCTTGCAAGTTGCAAAGGTTAGACATTTGAAATATAAAAATAATTTTAATATTTTAAAATATATAAATTTTGGATTCTTCATGGAGGCCCAGGCCCTGTTCGTTTGGGCTTCGGAGCCGGACTTTTTAAGCTTTTATTGCTTTTAAACCTAAAAAGCCCGTTGGATTGTATTCATTTGGGCTTCTGGAGCTGATTGGGCTTCAGATTGAAGTCCGAAATTGAAGCTGCCTTTGAGGTGCTCCGCGAATGAGCTTTTGCGCGAAGCAAGACCGAAAACGGTTTTACTTAAAATGACTTAAATGCCCTTCTTCTTTAAATAATATTCCACCAACTTAAAATGACTTAAATGCCACTCTTCTTTAAATAATATTCCACCAAATGATTTGTACCCTTCTTTAAATAAAATAAAAAAAGAATTGTGCTAGATGGGTCCACCACATATAATGGAAAGAGAGAGGGTGATAAAAATCTGAGAATAAATAAAGAGATGTGTTATTACCACACCATTAATTATGACTTCACCCCAAGCAATCTGATTTTTTTTGTTAGTTATGGAGAAATTCTATTGGCACCCCAACTTTTACTTATTACAATCCAATTACTTCAAATTATTTATCACTACTTCCCAATAAAAAAATTAACACAATGCATTTAAAATAGGAATTAACATTTTCACATTGCCACCATCAACTATAAAATTTAGATGGGGTGTAGTAAGTAAAAGTTGGGGTGCCAATAAAAATTCTCATTATAGATAATCCCGTGTGTTTTGAAATTCAAAGTTCAAACTAATGACATAATCTTTCTTTGGTCTTTCATGAAATATTGATGTAAAATGATGGAAATACCCTTGTCTTTAATCTTATCCGAAAAAGTCTTGATTTTTTCTTAAAAACATGTCATCTCAAGTTCTAAGATAAAAAATAAAATTAGACTTATTTTTTTTAAGTCTAAGGATTCAAAGACAAGCATAAAAGGTTTACTGTTCATCAAATGACGGTTGAGATAAAAGGAAAATAACTAAAATTTACAATAGATGACTATATATTATCTATTTAGGGATTAATATAATTTGTTTTCAGTGATTAATGAAAAATCACCAATTGAAATCCTAGATTTTTTTTATAAAAAATTTGAATTTTCTTTCGAAAATTAGTCATCTATAATATTTTATATAAAATAATACAGATGATGATGATGAGACAATAATAATGATCAGTGCATTAATGTCATCTTTCATATGTCCATTTTTAAAGCAGATGCTACTGAAATTTTGATAAAATTATAAAATTCATAAAATTTATAAATTTATTTAAATTAAAAATTATATATATATATAAAGGTATTTTAGTCATTTTTGATGCATTTTAGATGCATTATCAACATTAAGGGTATTCTGGTCATTTTACCAGAATCCAGCAATAAAAAACTGTCAAACGAACATCAATTTCTAATTTATATGCTTCTGTAACGAACAGGCTTCTGCTGAATGTAGCTTTTCAGGCTCTAGGCTTCTGCTTCTTCCAGAAGCTGACTTTTGGAGCTGGAGCTGACTTCTGTAAAGAAGTCCCATCAAACAATGTGAGGTGTCAGATTCCAATAGTACTCTGCCTATATAATAACCACTGTTAAAGAAAAATAATAAAAACGAGAACTTCTATTCCCACACCAACTTTTACTTAGAACATCCCAAGAAGTGTGCTAGTTCTTTGGTTCTTACATATGAATGGGGTGCTCTTAAAAATTTTTGGTTTGACAATAGAATTCTCTAAAATAAGGACAAAATGGAATCAAATCAAAGTTTTCAGAAGATATCAGGAATCATACAAAAATATGACACCCCAAGATTTATATATAGTAGAACTAAAGTGAAGAAGAAGAACACCTCATCATCTCATTTTGATAGATAGAAGATAGCAAGTCATGGAGGATTGGATTTGGAGCTTGATTGTTGTGTCAACCATTTGTTTCTCAGCAATTCTTCTTCTCCATCAAATCCTAAATAAAAAATCAAGGAAGTTGCCTCCAGGCCCACGGGGATGGCCGATAATAGGCAACTTGTTTGATCTAGGAACCTCTCCACACACAGCCTTAGCCAACCTACATGGAAAACACGGGCCAGTGATCCATTTACGCTTAGGTGCGATGAAGACTGTCGTGATTCAATCGGCCGAAGCAGCGAAAGAATTGTTCAAGAACCATGACATCTCTTTCGCAGACCGAACTGTCACCGAAGCCTTGAGAGTCCACAACTATCATCATGGATCCATGGCATTTGCCCAATACGGGCCATATTGGCGCATGTTGAGACGCATCTGCACAGCAGAGATATTTAGCAATAAGAGGATCAATGAGACTGCATTTATAAGGAGAGAAAAAGTTGACAATATGATTCGGTGGATAGAAGAAGAAGCACAGGTAAGTACTTTAGAATAATGTAATTTTATTGATTCTTGATATTTCAAACAAGCAATATATACTTGATAACCACGGATAGACAAGGGACCAGGCCCATATCTGGGTTTTGTCCAGGTCTATAGTGATAAATTTGGGGTCCAACTCAAAATCAATTGGCAATGAGTGAATAGGCCCAAGAGCTTATAAGGAGAGAGACGAGGCAATTTGTGCCTGATATGGGAGTACACTCAACAGTTGGTTCAAGGATTAGTCCTGGGCACGTGCAATGCCCGCACATCACACGCATCAGGTAAGTGAGGGTTCGTCTTGGCTCCGGAGGAATTAATGCTCATACTGGGTATTGAACTCATGCATACAGGCATTACCTGCTTATCTATCGAAAATTGCCATTAAGCCAACCCCTCGGGTTGTTAAACCTATTCTTCAATCCATTGTTTTCGTCCTCTAATAGAGAAACCTTGATTTTTCTATCCAAAAAATCTAATGTCTTATACAACTCCCAAATACTAGTGTTGTCAACGAATCTGGTCGATTTGGTAACAATTTGATAAGGATAGGATTCGATCCGGAACAGATCTAATAAAAGCATCGAATCGTACTCCTATTGGATTGAGTTTTATTGGACCTCAATATTAGGATCCAAATCACGGACTCGGATAGGGTCAAACACATTTTGACATATACAAGACCTAAATAAACTCCATATGCTTAATTGAACAAAATATATAATATAATTATATTTTCTCATGTTTTATCGGATCAAGACATGATTGATCCATATCCGATCTGATAAGATATTGGATCAAAACCTTATTGTATCGAAATGGATGGATTTCGTGTATGTTCCAATCCATTGATAGTCCTACAAAATACCATCTTGTCGTCTAGATTTTTTGCTGTTAAGGTAAAGAGAATCTTAAGGGTAGAGAGAATTTTAAGGATGAGGGTTAAAAATTATCCTTGAAGTTGAAAATTGAAGGCTTTTTTCTAGGTAAGAGGAAAGGGTATTTAAGTCATTTGATGTTAGTCTCTTAGAACAGACTGATGTGAAAGAGGCATGTCTAGTGTTTGTAAACACAAGGGTATCTCAAATATCAACTAAGAAGTGGAGGGAGTGTCAAACTCAAAAGAATTTTATCAATTGTTCGTAATTAAATTACAACTAACAACAATGATAAAAGTGTCTAGAGAAAATAAAGAGTAATCTTAAATAAATAAAAGCAAATAATTTGTATCAACAATGTATATCTTATTAAAATGTGATGTGTACCTAATTTTGTATCAGGTACAAGGTGATAATGGGGTACAACTAGCACACTCCGTCTTTCTAATGACCTTCAACTTGCTTGGCAACCTCTTTTTCTCTCGTGATTTGTTGGATCCACAATCCAAAGAGGGTTTCGAGTTCTTTAGTACAATGGATAGAATAATAAAGTTGAATGGAGATCATAATTTAGCTGACTTATTTCCCTTGCTTAAATGGTTGGATCCACAAGGTATAAGAATGAAGGCCGAACAAGAGATGGAATGAGCTATGAATATTGTCTCTGGCTTTATCAAGAAGCGTGTTCACAAACAAGAACAAAGTGAAAATAAGAGGAGAAAGGATTTCTTGGATATGTTGATGGAATTTGAAGGTGATGGAAATGAGGAACCCACTAAAATTTCGGATAAAAACATTGTTATTTTGATGCTGGTAATTCTCTACTTCTTAAAACTCTTTAATTTCTCTATACTTTTTGTTCAATGTATTTGCTTGGTATGCTTTGAGATTTTTGAAGCAAACTCTTAAAGTTTGACTTCTTTCTTATAATTTTGATTTTTGTGTCCATAGATACTATCAAATCCACTCTGATGCTTACATCATCTTAGAAAATAATAAATTATTAGTTTACATAAATTAAAATTCTCATTTGGCCAACCATTTTTTATAAAGGGTATGTCTACTTTCCATTATCCTAAATATAATTCAAAAATTACACATCGATCACACGG